>NC_135611.1:2525000-2530000 GCF_053574225.1 Canis aureus | reverse complement strand
TATTCCAACATTTGCTTTTGTCCATTCATTTGCACAAATCCATCTATGAGAGCTATTTCTTGGCCTCCATCATTTAGGTAACCAGAACCATAGTGTTCGTACCGGAAAGGCATGACAAATGACGGATTCCTACTTTTCATTTATGGGTTTTCAACATAATCAGTTGGTTCCATATTATCCTCCAAAAGACTGTACTTGTTTCCTACTTTTGCTACAATAACTTACCTCAGGCTTTGGGGCTTTACAACAGCACACACCTATCATTCCTCCGTTCTGGTCGTCACGGATCTAGAGGTCCACGGGCTATGTTCCTTCTGGAGGCTCTCGGAACATCTGTGATTTTCAGAATGAAAATAAAATTGAGAGACGATGGGGAATTGTGAGGGAGATGACAGTTAGGATGCAGAGGCCTGTGGGAGCAGCTCCAGCCTGCTCCCTGCATTCCTTGGTCGGGCAGGTCTTCCGCCCTCAGGGCTGTGGGGCATCCTCACTCCTCCCTGACCTCTGCTCCAACTTCTCATCCTCTCTCACTGGAGCTCTGACCCCCCCTGCCTCCCTCCTACAAAGATCCCAGGATCATATCAGGCGTCTCCCAGATAATCTAGGGGGAGCTCCCCATCTAGAGATCCCTAAGTTCACCACATCTGGAAAGTGACCTTTGTCAGACAAGGTCAAAGCTTTTGGATATTGGGATATGGACCAATTTGGAGGATCGGTAACCTGCCTGCCACAGCGACCAATGTTTTTTTTTCCCCTAAATTTTATTTTGAACACATGGATTTAAACATATATGCTGGGTTTCATTCAATTTTAATATCATTATAGAAACCCAAATCGTCACTCCCCGCGTCGGCCAGGAGACCCTGCATGCTTTATCCATGACTATAGTAACCTGTCAGAAATCCCCTGGACGCTCTGTCTGGTTCGTTGGTTGGTTTTGTGGAGAATTTCAAAACCACAATCTGATCATCACTATAGTATTAGTTCCTGTTCCTGGGAGTTGCCAGCTCAAATTTAGAGTAAAGGGTTTTAACCTCACCTCTTGATCTTCATGTTTGTCCCTATTTCTTCCTCTCCTTGCTAAGTGATCTTTCTCCTGAGACACAGGAGGTGACTGAACTAGAATTTTCTACAATTACTCACTTTCTTTTGTGACACTGCACATCCAACAGTCTCACAATGGACCCCCCCTTAACCCGGTTGTCCCCCACTGGCCTGGCTCAGCCTATGACCTGCTGTCCCCGCCGTGGGCTCGCCTGGTTGTTACCATCAAGGCCTGGAGCCTCGGTGCTCTCTTCCCATAACACCCATCTACAGAGACAGATGCCTTGAATGCTGACCACCAGCACATAAGGCAGGGCGTTTCCATTAATTTTTGTACTCTGCAGCTTGTGAGCCACAGGAAGGATCTAGGAAAGCAATATTCTTGACATTTTCGTATGTTGATTAGCATTTGTCTGCAGTCTGTATAGTAAAAAGCAAATTATAACAGGTAAAAATTATTGATTCACGTTCTCTTTCCTTGATTTTCTTGGAGACGATACTCCTCTTGTTTTTGCAGAATAAGACTTGTTAAAACTTTCATGGCCATCTGTGTTTTTCCATTCACTTGGCCTTTTGACCTAGAACCCCAACTGATTTTTTCACTTTGGCTACAGTGCCATGATGTGTAACACTCGACATTAACATTTTCAGATACGTAGTGTACCTTTGCAGTGTGTAGTTTCAAATCTCACTATTTATTTATTTATTTATTTATTTATTTATTTATTTATTTATTTTTAAAGATCTTATCTATTTATTCATGAGAGATGCACAGAGAGAGAGAGAGAAAGAGGCAGAGACACAGGCAGAGGGAGAAGCAGGCTCCATGCAGGGAGCCTGACATGGGACTGGATCCCCCGTCTTCAGGATTAGGTCCTGGGCTGAAGGCGGCACTAAACCACTGAGCCACCCGGGCTGCCCTATTTATTATATTTAAAGACTTTTGTTGATTTATGTGAAAGAGCAGGAGAGAGCATTAGCATAAGTGGGAGGAGGGGCAGAGGGAGAAGAAGACGCCCCTCCCCCCCAGCTGAGCAAGGACCCCTGGGAGGATCCTGACCTGGGTCGCAGAAGCATGCTTCAGGCACTGAGCCACCCAGCGCCACTAGTTTCAAATCTTTTTAAAATAATAATTTCAGAATATGTTTTGGGTTATAGATTTTACTATTTGGTTTCTTTGCTTTCATTTACGTCCTTATGGACTCTTGTCATACATATGTTGGGATTTCTTTTCTTTCCAAATCAGTCTCTTTCTCTCTTGTCCTTTTTGGCTTTTTCTTCATTTCTTTCTGGTTTTGCTCCTTTTCATTCTCTACAATCCTAAGACATTTGCCTTCCTAATTTGCTCCAGAGTGTCTTCTAGTTTAGTATCCATTCTACGGTGACATTTCTTCAATCCCTTCCTTTCTGGTTCTTCTACATCATGTAGCCTAATTCCCGAGTTTTTTCTTACAATTCTCATACATGTTATTTTTCACACCATGTGCAGTTGTCTTCATTTTTTTCACCTTGTTTTGAAATAGCAGGTTACACTGTGAGTTTCTGGGGGAATGGTTTTCCAGAATTGTATCTACTATCCATAGGCAAATTTGTTGTCTGTTTTCTTCATAGGTGAGCTGACGCTGGTACTTTCTGTTGTGCATTTTCATGGAAAATTAGTTTGCTTGAACTTTTAGGGAAGACGTGGTTCTGTGGTCAGACGTATCGGGTTTGTAATTCAGAGCTCCCTGACCTTTGTTTGCGGGTAGTATTTGGAGTATGGTACCTGCTTTCTAAGACCTTTTGGCTACTCCTTTTCACTTTCATCTAGAACTTTTATTTGTTTCCATTTCCCCTGTCCCACTACATTTAGATCCTGTGCCCAGAAATTCACCCTCAGTGCAGCATCTTGTCGGAAGACAGGTTTAATTGGTTAGTTTTAAAAGTTGCTGGAGCCCGCTGCTCCAGCCTTGTAAGGCTCCCTGCACACCTTCCTCCCATCAGCAAGAGGAAGCAATCCAGCAGAAAAAGAAAAATAATAAAAAAGAAATGAGCTGTCAGTGAGTTTCCAGTAAGGACAGTATAAGAGATATTTGGGAGGAAGCCACATGAAAATTGTATTTCAACTTATTTAGATGAGAGGTATTTAACCGAGGTCAGTGAGGATGGGCACAGGAGGGCCAAGACTGATCCTGAGGTCATTAGGAAGGTGGTTCCTGGAACGAGGTGCTAGCTGGACTGTGCATGTGAGAAAGAGGATGCCCAGGAATGATTTCTGTTTCCCTGTCATGAGTGGCTTAGTGGGACCTGTGCCAGCTACAGAAGAGAGAGAGAATAGAAGTCTTCACTGTCTTCTAAGGAAAGGCCAGGGGTCAACTCTGCCTTTCCAAATGGATCTTTTTCCAGATGGATCTTTTGCTCACACTCAGGAATTTGCTAGGAACAGATGCTTTAACTTATTTGCATGCATAGGTGTCCACCTTGCTCTGAAAACTTCCCTGCATACAACACGGGATATAGTTAAAAACTTGTAGTTCCTTGGAATGTTCTCTCCATGGTGACACCACAGATAATTACAACTGCCTAACTCATTAAATGGAATATGTATTGGTATATGCATATTTTATCATATGCTGATTATAACTCAGCATATCCACTGTTCGACTGAAAGATATGAGCTGTTAATAAGAATACTACCACTTCAGCAAGATCAGAGGGTTCACCCTTTAGGATATACCCTATACACTTGATACAGTTTTCAGGGGACAACTACTACTGGATAGCAGTTTTCCCACTATCCCTACCCTCACCTCTGGAGGAGAACCACCGATCCACAATATACACTCTCATAAACAAAGGTTTGTTGTAGAAATTATGAGTAGGATGCATAGCATCCTTTGTTGGAAGCTGGACTTGGAGTTAACATGCTGAGGCAAGAGGCAGGTGTAGGGGCTCTTTGTTCTCAAACTAATGATGATGTCTCATTGAAGGAGTGAGGAATAACATCCCCGGGTGAGGGTATGCCAGGTAGTGTGATGAAGGAAAATCGTAGTTGCAAGTGTTTAAATATAGGCACAGAAGAAAAGACTCTCAGATCAGACAGCCCAGAATCCAAAGTAGTTCCCTGAGAAAAATGTCAATACTGCTTCTTGAAAATATTTACATTATTGAAGTATTTATGAGACATTTATGACAGGCCTAGTTACTATGCTTATTTCCCAGAGACTTACTGGTCTCTCACCAATAGTAAAGCTTCAGTGACTGGGGTTGAGTTTGCTTTAAAGGTCACAGAGGTCATATATATAAAACATTTACTGTAAAGCTGATGCACATTTAGATTTAGCTTTTATAAATGTTTGCAATGATCATCCACAAAATGATCTGGCTAGGACTCACATACACACAAGGAAATCCCCACCAGAGTCCGCAGATAGGGCATGGGAGCAACTGTGTGTATGTTGTCTTATAAAACCTGTGCGTAGAATCGTGGAGTATCGGGATGAAAATTACCCCCAAAATCACTGAATTCAAGCTTCTTGTTCTCAATGAGAACAATGCAGCTCAGGGCCAGTGCTCAGTTTTTCAGCTGAGATGAAACTGTATGAGTGAATTGACTGAGGACCACAACCCTCACCGATGTCCCTGATCTGAGTTCCTTTCCCTAAGAGTTATCCCCTTCTGTCTCCCCAAGACTCATCCTTTCCCTGAGATGGGGAACTGCTGCCCAGAGACAGCCTGCTGCCATCACTACCACCACCACCAACACCAACATCACCAACACCAACACCAACACCACCAATACCACTACCACCAACACCATCACCAATACCACTACCACCACCACAAACACAACCAACAATAGCACCACCAGCACCACCACCACCAATGACAACACTACCACTACCACAAATACCACCACCCCCAGCACAACAGCATCACCACCAATGACACCAATACCAACAACAAGAACAACACCA
>NC_135611.1:2405000-2520000 GCF_053574225.1 Canis aureus | reverse complement strand
ACTGGGAGTCCGTGTCTGACCTAGAACGTCCTGGGGAATCTGTGTGTCACTGTCCACAATCACAGTGTTCATCAGGAGGTTGAAAGGAAAGCTCAACACAGTTCTCAGAACTAACATCCCAGCACTATGATCCTATACCTATAATTCCCAATCTTTATCTCTGGTTGGCCTTCGTTCACAATGCTACTTGCACTCTTGTGGCAGCTATATGATCACGGTCCCTCTATGGTGGATAGTATTTCCAAAATCAGAGAGAAAAGTTGAGATATAAATTGAAAACTAATCTCTAGGAAAAATAAGGTTTATGCAAATATGAGCTGAAAAATGCTTGTCGATATATGAGATAAGAAGGCGAGAAAGAAACTTAGTGAAGTTTTACCTTTATCTTTCCAGTGTTATTTCCTTAAAGAATTTTGGGATTCTATGTTATGGGGGCATTTCATCTGCACTTCCTGAGAGCATACCCTGTACCCAGCCACAGGAAAAAGACTTCTCTAACAGAGCTTTCAGAGTTTTTATAGTTTAAAATTAAGAATATTTCATATAGGGATGCCTGAGTGGCTCAGTGGTTGAGAGTCTGCCTTCAGCTCAGAGCATGATCCTCGAGTCCCAGGATCGAGTCCCACATCAGGCTCCTTGCATGGAGCCTGCTTTTCCCTCTGCCTGTGTCTCTCTCTATGTATCTCTCATGAATAAATAAATAAATAAAACCTTAAAAAAAGAATATTTCATATATATTTAATTTAAAGACGTGAGCAGAGCTATTACTTACCAATCTTGAAAGAAAGATATGACCTGGTGATTTTTATAGACACGTGACACTTCTTAGATCAAAGTACTACCAGAAGTCTAATTTCCTTAAATGTATAAAAAGATTGCCACTTAAAGATTAGAAATCCCAGTGTGACCTGGCTTTAAAATAGGTATTTTGAGTTTTAGTTTGCTTTTCCTTGATGTCATATATATTCATCTGTATATGTGTATGAAAAAACACATACTTTTATGTATGTATGTGTATATGTGATGAGATTTGAACTGGTTCTGGATTTTCATTATGCCATTTATTTCAGGAATAAATAGGCAATATATTATAGGATAGTTTAATTTCCTTTTTTTTTTAAGATTTTATTTATTTATTTGAGAGAGATTGAGAGACAGAGGGAGAGAGAGAGAGAAAGACAGTGTTGGGTGGAGGAGCAGAGGCAGAGGGAGAAAGAAGCTCCAGCAGACTCTATGCTGAGTACAGAGCCTGACCTGGGGCTCCATCCCAGGACCCTGAGGTCGTGACCTGAGCCAAAACAAGAGTTGGATGCTCAACCAACTGCACCACCCAGGCACTCCTTAATTTCCTATTAAAAATATTCCCAAGTCATGTTAGCTGTATTTCTAATAAAATAAAATAATATTAATAAAATAAAGTAGCTATATTTCTAATAAAATAAAATAATGTTAATGAAATAAAAGCTGTCTGATTATGTCCAATTTTCCAGAACATACATAAAATCCCTCTCTCTAGGAGAAAAAACTTAAAGACTTTAATCCTTCTTTCTAACAGAAATATCATAAACTCCTATATACATAGAGGAAAGCACTTCAATTACTTGTTATTATAATACTTTTGGAACTATAAAAGACAGATATCATATTCATTAAGTATTTATTGAAAGCATCATATGTGTCAGGAATCATGCTTGATGCTGAAAAAGTTATGACAAATAAATTTAAAATTACATGTACAATGACCCAATTCTGGTCTGAGAGAGGCAGGAAATCTGTAATCATAATATGGGCAGAGTGAAAATACAGTCTGGCCAAGTCACAGAGAGAGATCAGAGAGGAGAGGCACTGGCTCTGTGTGCTGTGTCAGGGATTGCACTTGGCCAGTCTCTGAAGGGTTGGGCAGGTGGCCAAAGCAGGGAGTCGCAGGGAGTCGCAGGGAGAAAGGGTGTGAAGCCACAGAGGGCCTTCCCTGCTCCAGGCATTTGTCTCAACATTTGCTGCGTCAGGAAACACAACACTGTCAAGAGGAGGTGGGAAGAAGAAAGGGTCCAGATTGGTGTGGGGTGAGTCAGCTGGATGGAGCCAGACAGACATGTGTAACTACCAGCTGGCCAGGACCCATACCCACACTCTGGAAAGGGAACTCACAATTAGACTCACCTTATGTGACCATCCATCATCGATCTTGGCACTTACCATGGTTATTCGGGAGGAGGTAGCCTGTGAGCTGGAGGAGCAGAGGCCAGACCCCAGGGTCCAGCGCGCCCGTGTGGGACCCGGGTGGTGGGAGAAGTAGGGACCCCCCACCCGACCCACAGGGCTGCGCCTGGCTCTTTGGAAGCCATGGAGCTGAAATGTCTTTGCTGTGTCAGACTTGCTGGGAGTGTCACCTCAACCCCTTCTGATGCTCCCTGCAGGACCCTGCCATACAACAGCTGTCCACATCCCATCAAAGATGAGGAGGGAGTTTGGAAGTTACTAATTTACTCTTCCAACATTAGAACAAAATTCTAGAAAATAATAAAACACCAAAAACCAATTGTCTACACTGATTATATGAAAGAGTATAGCCTTTAAAAGCATACTACTGAGATGTCATCAACAGATAGAAACTGTGTCTACTGAAGATGTGTTATGTGATGTTGCCATCTAAGATACCTCATTGTCAATGATCACTACAGTCAGGCTAACCAGCATACCCATCACCTCACATAGTTACCATTGTGTGTGTGTGCGTGTGTGTGTGTGTGTGTAAAGCGCACAGACTTAGAGAAAAAGAAAAAAAAAAGAGGCATTTCTGTATTGGTAGATTTAGTATTCTGATCTAGATCCACTTGTTCCTTAATGCAGGTCGTCCGGTGCCTCTCACACACTCATGCAGACACACAGCCCCATTGGGCATATCTTTGCAAACCTAATCCTAACGATACTAATCTATTTACCTGAGAGTAGGAAAAGGAATAAATGTTACAACAGATTAGAATTTCTGCTCTCTCAATATGTTTAACTGGGAACCAAATTAGTGAAAATCAGTTGAAGCAAATTCAGTATCTCAAAAGGGTTATGCAGATCTTTTTGTCAAACAGGACACACTGAGGCATTACTTGAAGCAAACACAAGATACAGGATCCTGGAGTGTGGAAGAAAAGACATTTGTGTAATAACACCTTTTATTTAAAACAGATGAAAGAAGGGAAGGCATTTCCTGCCTGTGTACTGAATTCCAGGCGTGGTAACTCATGTTTACATATGAGATCTCATAGTTTAAAAAATCTTTTATTCTTCATGAACCCCAACGAGGCAGATACTGTCATCCTTGTTTTACTGTTACGAAAGTCTCTAGGAAGAATGAGGTTGGACAGAGCCCATGACCTTGGAGCTGGTCTTCCAATGCGTGTACATCTCTAAATTCCGTGGTGAAGAGTGCAGATGGCCAGTGATAACCTCTGAGGAGCAACTATAGATCTTAGTGAAGCACAAAGGCCCTTGGTTCTCGTACCCTAGTCTACTTCCTTATTCTCTCAAATATTCATTTTCTTCATGTTTAGAATATGAAGAATAGAGATTTATTAAGGAATGAAATAAATAGGCATGCAAAACATAGAGTGTGGTATCCCAACAAAAGGAGTACAATTTTTGAGACCAATGTATGATGCTTCTTACGACCTCGCTATTTTTATCAACTGAGTATTTTTTTGTAGGTATTTTATTTTGCCTGCAATTTGAGCTGTATTTTATAGCATTGGCCTCTGAGATTTCTGATTTAAGTCCTGGTCCTAGGGAAAGGGTAATAAAGAGACTTCAGTTGGCCCAAGAATCTAGTAAAAATGTAATAATAATTGTGCCCAGTCATACAGAGTTTTGTGACGCATTTGAGAAATCTCTCTTTTTTAAAAAGATTTTATTTATTTATTCATGATAGACACATAGAGAAAGAGGCAGAGATATAGGCAGAGGGAGAAGAAGGCCCCCTGCGGGGAGCCCGATATAGGACTCAATCCCAGGACTCTGGGATCGCACCCTGGGCCGAAGGCAGACGCTTAACTGCTGAGCCACACAGGCATCCCCATGTTTGAGAATTCTCAAGTTTATTTCTAGTCAATGCTCTCTGAATTGAATATTTACATAGGTTTTTATTTTAGTACGTGTACTAGTAACTCCCAAGACAGGTGTATTTGGACAAAGAGGCAAAGGAAAAATAAGCCAAGGGATAAGACATAACACCTTTTTATGTCATAGCTAAAACCTTAACAGAGGTAGCCCACACTGTTTTTGAATACTAATCCTAAACCTATGTTTTGGGTAAGATCATTAAAACTTATAGTTACTACCTAGGTTGACTTTTCCATGCAAACTTCATTTCAAAGCAAATACTGGGTTGACTCCGCAGGTTTGTATTCTCAACAACGACAACAACAACAACAACAAAGACAGGGTCTTCAGAAATGACTCCTCACTCTACCTTTGAAATGTAAAGAACAGCTTGACTCTTCAGAGTCTAGTTGTCCCAAAGCTGGGACTGTGGCCAATGCTCAGCCTTTCTCGGCACACGATAAATTTCTCAATTGGTCTAACTCCAATATCTGATGTCACTTATTTTATTTTATTATTATTTTTTTGGTGTCACTTGTTTTAATGAATTATTACATTACAGACAAGTTAAAAATAAGAAAAATTTCTGTTCTGGAAACCCAATGGCCACTGGCTTCTGGTGCCCATCTGCCATTACAGAATAGGGAGGAGCAAGAGAAGGACAAAACTAAGAGGACACCAGCTTCTCCTACACCTGCGCCTTGTGGGGGACAGAGTCAGTAAATGTTCTCACAGCTTCTGTGTCCTCATCTTTAAAGTGATAAGTGTTTAATTCTCTCCTTGTAGGGTTTCCATTAGCATCAGGGCAGTGTGGGCGAGGGGCGTGGGGGGCGGCTGGCGGAAGCCCCGGATCCTACTACATGAGTGTGTGATTATCCTGGTAACTAGACATCCATCCATGAGGAGCTTTGTCAGTGTCTTGGAGAGAGAAAGGCTCCTTTAGGCATGAAGGCCTCCCTCTGTCATCCAAGAGGTGCCTTCACTACACCTGAAAAGAAAGAAAGCTACCCATGGGTCTTTCTGATGTACCATGACCATCTCCCAAGGGAGCATATTTTTGAGTTGCTAATGGTATCTCTAATTTGGGCAGTCCCCTCCAGGCTATTCTGTTTGCCCATCAATACTAGAGAAGTAGTAGACCATATAATACCAGTACCTGGCACACAGGAAGCCCTCAGTATGTCATTTTGCGTGAGCGATGTCATGACAACTAGAACCCATGAGACCCATACCATTGTCAATCTTATGTACACTGTGTGGAGTGGTACTCCAAGTGCCTTCAGTTCTGCTGAGTCACTGGTGTGTTTCCCCCACCCCCCTCCCATGGTTCAGCATCTCCTCCTTGAACCTGCTTCCTTGGTCACCTACACAGGATCCAGGTAGAAGCCTGAACTCCCCAATGAAGACAGACCAGGCCACCCTGAGGTCATAAGGCAGTTTGTACTCATGGTGTTATGTGTGACGACATTTCCTATGTGCCTGGGAAGTGTGGCATCATCGGTGTGTTTTTGTATCATTTCCCATCTTGGGCGGTATTTGCAGAGTCAGGGGCAGGTGGTGCTGAGGGGTAGCTGGAGTGAGAAGGTAGAAGAAGGGGACGGACATAATGCTGGCTCCCACCAGGCTGTCAGAAGGGATGCAACAGCAAGCAAGACTGTTCACCCCGGGCCCCATCCAACGAGGACTTTGCACTGAGGTCCCCCCACAGCTCTTGCTGCAGACTGTGTGCTGCTGGGGGTCTATCAGCAGCATGGTACTTTCGGGTGTGGCTGCTCTTGGGTAAATCATTGGTTGCAGCAGGGTTTAACTCAACGTGAGTAAATAAGTGTGTGTTTTTGACAAGGAGATAGTTGAAAGCCATCTGTAAGGCTTATTCAGAATGTAGAGACCTGATGTGAGTTATTTACACCATGTATGTTTACACACACGTGTGTTTGCACATGTCACTGTTATGTGCCATTCTAAACCCAAGGCTACATATTACAGTGAGACTCTTCGTGGAGGCTAGCAGTTTGCAGCAAGTGTTGAGTCTGTGGCTTCCATTCCTCACAACTTCCACCTATGGGCTAATGTTTTCTGTTACCTATAAGCTTAGAATCATAGAAAGCAGGCATAAGTGTGAACAATTCAAGTGGTGGTTAAAACTGAGGGGTCTGCCCATACCCCCACACACTTGTTTCCAACAAGCACATGAGCCATAGGACTCTGAGTGCTGTGCTGGGAGTGTGGTAGAAAGCAGGTTGGAGGGAAACATCTGCATAGATGCAGCAGGATGCCCTAAAGATGCTTCCAGTGGAGACAGAGGGGAGGGCCCAGGGAGGTCTTCTGAACACCTGCATGGGGACAAATCTTGGGTCCTGCCTGAGTCAGCACAGAGGTGACCAGAAGTAACTGGATACAACAACCCCCGTGGGCCGCGGGGAGCTGGCAGGTAGATCAGGGGGGTGGGCCCATTTAAGAGGAGTGCAGGTGAGTGGAGACCACATCACAGAAGGGTCTGTAAGCTGCGCAAGGGAGCACGTTCCCTGCCCCACAGGCCTTCATTGTATCTACTCTTGGAAGAGTCACCGGCACCTCTCATCTGCTCCTCAGGGTTAGAATCACCTCCAATCTTGTTGTTCTCTGGGATTCTAATCCTCTGCTTGGTGCTGAGGCATTTGCAGATGTTTAAGAAATGGCTTCTGTTTCATGAAAATCATGAAGTGTTTTTTAATTCATGTCAACCTTGGAAGAATTAACAAAGTGGTTTAGGAGATTTGTGGAAAAATATTAATATAATCCTGCCCAATGCATTCAGTAGGAATGGTGACTATCAGAACAGTAGACTTTCTATCTACGTGCTCTAGCAAGCAGCATTTAAAGTTGAGTGTTAATTGTTTGGCTTAAAAGTCTAATTTATTTTTCACTGCTGAATTAGCAATACTTAGGCATATTATGCATGCTTTCGTAAAGAGAGCAGATTAGTTAAGCTTTAGCCCATGATTCTGAGAGGTTTGTGTTTGAAACTGAATGTGAACAACACAAGTGAGTCAACCGGTAACAGAGACAGGAGTCATCATCACGTAAAGTAAGCATCTGCTTTGTGCTTTCCTGAAATTACAGAGTTTTATTCATAAAATATTTAGACACTACATTTATAGCTGTTAGCTGTGCAGAGCCAGCTGAATGAATTTTCTATCTTGAGAAGCAAATGAGTTCCCAACTTGTCAAACTTAACCTCCATGTCCATATGTTCAATTATTTTTGAATGATTCATGGCTGTGAAGTCAATAGTTTTCATACTTTATAGTTATGATCTAGGAATTGATGGGACTATACATGGAATGATGAATTTTTGGTAGAAGTATTAGAACAGAAGTTGCATGTGACACCTGGACGGTGCTTTACTGATGATGTCCAGGAGGTCCACAGACCTCCAGAAATCATGTATAATTATGTATTATAAGTGTTTAAACATATTTCAAAAATTCTAGAGGGCTCAATACATAAGAATTTCTTCAAATTCTCAAAGAGCTATGCGATAGAAAAAAATGGTTAAAAACCATGTAGCTCTTTGGTTAGAAACCATATTATACTAACAAATAGAGATAAATTTGTAGAAATAAATCAGCAATTCAAATGATGCATTCTGGTTGCAGCTCCAACATGGATTCTGATGTGAGTTTGCCTGCCTTCCCGGTGACTCACATAATGTTAGGAACCTGGTTATAAAGAATCATCACACTATTAAAATAGTTGGAAAATTAGGATAAACCTTAGCATCCCTCAAAAGGGGGCAGTGAATGAATTATAGTCTTCTCGAAAGAATGGGGTAGCTTTATATTTATCAACATGCCAAGCTCCCTGAAACATACTGATAATTTAAAAAAAAAAAAAAGAAACTCAAAAGCACTCTGTATACTATGATCTCATTTATGCAAAAATAAGAAAATTAGGTCTTTGATTTTATATCATTTTCAACATTAAAAATTAAGAAAGGATAAATCCAGATATTGCAAAGGGATTTACTGAGGAGGATGGTTGAGTTTGACTGGGAGGATATTTTTAGTATTTAGTCCATAAATTTTGGATTTCACCCCAGCATTACTACTGTGACCAAAAACAAAAACAAAAAAAAAAGAAAGAAAGAAAGAAAGAAAGAAACAAAGAAAGAAAGAAAGAAAGAAAGAAAGAAAGAAAAGCAAAACCAAGGAAGATTTCTCTGGCCCCAGAAAAGCACAGGAGACTTGAGTCTGAAAATTTGTCTTGGAAATGATGCAAAAATGATTGTTTTATGGTCAAAATGTGGTAAGTATCTAATATGATAAGTAATTTATGTTTGATTTTTAAAATTAGAGATAATTCAGTTTACCTCAAATCACATCCACATTCTGATAAGCTTCCTTGCAATGAAGATAAAGGTGTCAAACACAAGCCAGTAATCTGGAACGGACACATTCCCCATCTGGGGAAATGAAGCCACTTGCCTTTCTGGCAGAACAAAAGATTGAGGTGCATAGGCACCAAAATGAATCCTTAGTGAGATAGGCTGGCCCTCCAAACTGGGAAGGATACCCACCCTTCATCTCTGTCTAGAGGCTTCTACTCAAGATTGGTTCCAGCTCAAACATTACTTCTGGGATGTTCTTTTCTCTCTAGCAAAATCATTCATGAGTCCTTGGTCTTCCCCAGTAGGGTGTGGGCTTTTTTCAACTGAATTGTTCACAGCGCTTATGTCTCTCTACTAAGCCAGGAGCTCTTTAAAAAATGATGATCATCATCTTATGATCTTATTCTTCAAGCTCTTAAAAGGAGCTCAATAACACATAATGAATAATTCTTAAAAAGTTTTGTGTCTTTATGGAATATGAAATTTAACAAGGGAAATAAAACTATTATCCTTTTATTTCAACACTTAAATGGAAAGATCAAGTTCACCCAAAAAAATAAGGAACTGGTTTGAGTGTACTTAACTCTCACGTTATTGGATATATTAACAGGTCCCTCATTCTAAGGGCACTTTGGTCAGCCATAAAAAGGCAGAGTCACAGAAGGGAACTGTGCTGTTTCCCACTGCAGAACCACTCATGCTCACTAGAGAGGGTTTTCCCATGACCCTTTTGGTGTTTCCTGTCCCTGAGATGAATAAGGGTATTTTTACAAAGACATACACTGACGTTCTCAGGGCATCTCAGCTTCATGCACATGGGAGTTAGTGTTAGTTCTCAGGATCTAACTGATCACATCAGGAAAAGATGAGTCCCACCTGCATCCCTCTGACCTACAGAATGTCTTAGAGGGTATGGGATGGAAGGAGGTCCAGTGGAGAGTTCTTTGGAGGTATTCAGATGTGTTCCAGATCATCACCAAGGAAGTTCTACATTTATTTGCTGTTTTATCAATTTAGATTTCCACACAGCAGAGATGCTGATAGTACTTAACAGTATGGGATTGAACGTTGTCATTCACACTGGCATGTGCTGAATGAACACCTTTGGTTCCTCATATAATTTTTCAGGGGCAGGGTGGGAGAGCGGAGAGGGAATGTTTCACTGCTTAAAAATACATTCACACATGCATACACATGTGTGCATACACACACATCAAAGGCTGTCTTACCCCAATTTTTGCATTTCCAAAAACATAAAATCAATACCAGGCCACACATGCCCTAAGGACACCTTCTGTCTTCTTGCACATTCATTCATTATAACCCCAGTGGATACTTGGGCAAGAAACAAAGATTAAGAACAAGGGCTCTAGATGGTCAAGAAAACCAGCAGATCACATGAAATATCAGATGCTGTGGGGTGGGCACTGAGTAGGTTGGTGTGTGCAGACTTGGGGAGTTTATTTATTTCTTGTCCATAAACTCAACTAAATTGCATTTGGTTCTCCAAATACTAAAGCTAATTCTGAAGATTTCCAGCTTCTAGTAATGACAACGTGGATCGTATCAGATAACTCTCTTGCCAACCACAATTACAAACCCTGGACAAAATATTTAAAAACTAGTTTTTTAAAGGTACTCAAGATTTACCCAAATCAGCAGAAATTGAAAAGAATTTTAGCACTGAAAGAAGAGAACCACAGAAAAGATCCCAATTTTCTGTCTTACCCCATAGGAAAAGTCCAGGATTTTCTAGATCAGATGGATAGAGCTTAAGCAGGAGGAATCAGTACTTTAGGGCTTATGAGTCAGCTGTTGGATTTGGAGGAACAGGAGATGCTGAAATTGAGGGGAAGAATCCCAGAAAGGAATGAGAGCCTAGACCCCAATTCAAGTGCAAAAGTCCCTCAGATCACTGCTGACTCGTAAGTTGCATGTGCAAGGGGTAAAACTTCAATGATCACCTGTTAAAATATCAGCTGGAAGATTTAAAACTCTGAAACAAATCTTTCAGGGGCTGTAAGGCATCAGAAAAGCTTTGAGTTCTTGAGAGATTATAGGGCCTTGCTCAGTATTTCAGGCTTCCTTTTAGATCCCAAAGAGAATTAAACTTTATGAGAAAGAACTATACTTTAGGACTAAGATCTTTGTGTTAGGACTAAGGGATAAATCAAAATAGATTTACTCAAATGAGCTACAAAACCAATCCACTTGTAAGAGATAGGCAATTCACTGGTAATATAATCACCTGCCAGAAAAATAACTGAACACTTTCTAGAGACAGATAACAGAATCCAGAGTCCTTGCAAAGTATCATTTGTAATATCTAGTATGCAGTAAAAACAAAGAAAACTAAACAGAAAAGAATAAATAGGAACATGAAATTTGTAGTCAAGGGCAAAAGTAGCCAATACTAATAGAACTAAAAATATTCCAGATTTGGGAATTGGTGAATAATGACTTTAAAATTCCTATGATAGGTCTATTCATGAGTGTACAGACTAGTAGGTAGAAAGATAAAATAAATACAATAATAGGGAATTGAAGGGGAGATATGAAAGCTGTAAAAAAAAATGGAACTTGAAAAAAGGGAAATTCTAGAACTAAAAAACATATTACTTAAAATACAAAATTTGTTATAGGAGGTCAACAGAAGATGGAAGAGAGCAGAATGACACATCAGTGAACCTGAAGGCAGAGCAGTGGAAATTGTCCAACCTAATCACAGGATGAAAAAAACAACTAAAATAAAACCAACAGACAATGACAATGATGACAAACTCCAGAGATTAATAGGCTGTAGAATCAAGTAGACAAACAAAAAAGTAGTTTGAGTCCAAAAAGGAAAAAACAAGGGAGAAGGGGAGACAGGGGCAGGAAAATTATTATATATTTGAATAATCGTGACCAGAATTTTCCAAATTTGACCAAAAACATCAACTCACAGATCCAATAAACCCTCAAAACAACAAATGCAAACAAGATGAAATGAAACAAACAAACAAAAAACAACAAAAAATCCACAAATGAGTACATCATAGCCAAACTGCTAAAAAAAAAAAAAAAAAAAAAAGTGATAAAAAGAAACTCTTACAAGTAGCCAGAGGAAAAAGGATATATTACAAACAAAAGAATGAAGACATTTCTCATCAGACACAATTCTAACCAGAAGGCAATAGAGAAACCTCTTTCAAATGCTTAAAAAAGAAAAAAAAAAAAAACATTGCTAATTATAATATAATATCTAGTAAATAGATCTTTCAAAAATTAAAACAAAATAAGGGCATTTCCAGATAAGCAAAAGTTTAGAGAATTTGAGCTAGCCATCTTGAAATATAAGGAATGCTAAAGAAAGATTTCCCAGCAAAAATAAACTGATGCCATGCTGAAATAAGGAGCTATGGAATGATGCAGATCACTAGACATTGAAACATGCCTATAACATAAAGGAATAGTTTCTTAAATATTTCTTACTATTTAAAAGTTTTTTAAGAGTAAAATGATTGTTTAAAACAAATCATAAAAGCTAAAACAATGATGTTTGAGATTTATAACAAATGTAAAAGTGAAATATATAATATTAGTACAAAAGTGAAGATGTTGTAAGGCTCTCACATTGAACATAGAATGGCATAATGCTAACTGAGTGAAGGTCATGAAAGTTAAAATTTGTCCCAAGAACAATCACTTAAAGAAAGAAAACAGTTAAAAACCAACAGAAGAGGCAGAAGTCAGTACTAAAAATTACTCAGTTATTTGAAAAGAAGTCAGGAAGAAAGGAACAAAGGGCTAGGGGACAAAAGAAAACAAAAAGCAATCACATCAGCTCAAACCCCATACTATAAATGGTTGCATTAAGTGTTAATGGACTAGGTGCTATCATTACAAGGAAGAGATTGTCAGAATGGTTAGAAAAGCAAGACAGAAGTATACCTTATTTACAAGAAGTAAACTTTAAATATAAAGACGTGGGACGCCTGGGTGGTTCAGTGGTTGAGTGCTCACCTTTGGCCTGGGGCATGATCCTGGAGTCCCAGGATCGAGTCCCACATCAGGCTCCCTGCATGGAGCCTGCTTCTCCCTCTGCATGTGTCTCTGCTACTCTCTCTCTGTATCTCTCATGAATAAGTAAATAAAATCTTTAAATAAATAAATAAATAAATAAATAAATAAATAAATAAATAAATAAAAAGACGTGGAAATGTCACAGGTAAAAAAAAGGAAAACACTAAGCATACTGAAACTAGGATAGCTATAGTAAAATCCTTTTTTTAAAAAAAAGATTTTATTTATTTATTCATGAGAGAATGAGAGAGAGAGGCAGAGACAGGCAGAGGGAGAAGCAGGCTCCCTGCAGGGAGCCCGATGTGGGACTTGATCCCAGGACCCCAAGATCATGCCCTGCCCCGAAGGCAGATGCTCAACCACTGAGCCCCCCAAGCATCCTGCTATAGTGATATCCTGAAAAAAAAAAAAAAAAGGAACTCAAGATAGATTTATTTTGTAAAGATAAAAGGTGAATTTATCAAAAATATGTAATAATTCAATATCAGAAAGTCAAAATATTTATTTATTTTTTTTTTTTTTTTTAAAGATTTTATTTATTTATTCATGATAGTCACAGAGAGAGAGAGAGAGGCAGAGAAACAGGCAGAGGGAGAAGCAGGCTCCATGCACCGGGAGCCCGACGTGGGATTCGATCCCGGGTCTCCAGGATCGCGCCCTGGGCCAAAGGCAGGCACCAAACCGCTGCGCCACCCAGGGATCCCCAGAAAGTCAAAATATTTAAAGTAAAATGTTACTAAGCAAGAAATAGTCAAATTGTCAATTATAGTTGGAAATTCTTACACCCCTGTCTTATAATCATTAAAATAAGGAAACAAAGAAAAAATCAACAATGATACAGAAGACGTAGCTGTGAGCAAACTGACCTAACTGATGTATACAGAATCCTATACACAGGGACACAAGTAGGTATTATTTTCAAACTCACCTGGAATGTTCACCCATATGCTCCAGATGCTGTTCCATAAAGTAAGTCTCGATAAATTTAGAAGGATTGAAGGCATAGAGTCTGCCTCTACCAGAATTATATCAGAAATCAGTTAGAATAAAATATTGCAAAGATATCAAAATCATTTGAAAATTAGGCAAGACATTTCTTAAATTTTTTAAGAAGATTTTATTTATTTATTTGACAGAGAAAGAGCATAAGTAGCAGGGAGGGGAGGGTGTGAGGGAGAAGCCAGCTCCCCGCTGAACAGGGAGCCCGACACAGAGCTGGATCCCAAGATCATGACCTGAGCGGAAGGCAGACACTTAACTGACTGAGCCACCCAGGCACCCCAAAGGAAGACATTTCTAAGAAATCCATAATCGGGATCCCTGGGTGGCGCAGCGGTTAGGCGCCTGCCTTTGGCCCAGGGCGTGATCCTGGAGACCCGGGATCGAATCCCACATTGGGCTCCCGGTGCATGGAGCCTGCTTCTCCCTCTGCCTGTGTCTCTGCCTCTCTCTCTCTCTCTCTCTGTGTGTGACTATCATAAATAAATAAAAATTTTTTTAAAAAATCCATAATCTAACAGAAATCTCAAGAAATTAGAACATATTTTGAGCTAAATGATAATGAAAACATATAAGAATTTGCAAAATGTAGTGATAACAGTTCTTAAAAGAAGATGGGCAGTTTAAAATATTGATATCATGAATAGTTTAAAAATCTAAGATGTATCCTAAAGAAGCTAATAACACAAAGGTAAATTAACCCTCTTTCAAAAAAAATTAAAAAGCAAGAGAACTTTATAATGAAGTAGAAAACAAACAAAAAAAATAATGAGTTGATTTTTGAAAAAATAGATGATAAAACTATCGCTAGAGGGCAGCCCGGGTGGCTCAATGCTTTAGCGCTGCCTTCAGCCCAGGGCCTGATCCTGGAGACCCGGAATCAAGTCCCACATCGGGCTCCCTGTATGGAGCCTGCTTCTCCCTCTGCCTGTGTCTCTGCCTCTCTTCTCTGTGTCTCTCATGAATAAATAAATAAAATCTTTAAAAACAATGAACTTCTTTTAGAATAATATTGAAAACAAGAGAGGACACAAATTGCAAACACCAGGAATAAAAGATATGATATCATAATACATCTTGCAGATATTAAAAGGATAAATGAGCAACTATAATGGAAAACTTTATACCAATAACCTGAAGAATTTAGATGAAATGGACAAATTCTTTGTAAAACATGACAAGGTTAATGTTAATTGGGACGTAAGCTGAGTCAAATTCAGCATGGTGCACCCATGTCTTCTAGGTGTGAGATTAGTCTCTATCAACTGGCCCATGAAGTCTGGGTCAGAGGTGAAAACATGAGCACCTGACTGAACCATGAAAGTACTTCCACACCACCTGCTTATCTAGTGAATGCACCTACTACTGAATGGGTTGGTCTCATTCATGGTTGTATAAACTGAAGGTGGTTAGTATCTTTGAGTTCTTAAAAACACAGAGCACTGATCAGGAGAGAAAGCGAAAGAATGTCTCCAAACTTTTGACTTTTTATCAGAATTAGAACATTTAAGAATTTTTGTAAAAAAAAAAAAAAGAATTTTTATGTTTCACATGTTAAAATGGAAATGAAAACAATCATGCTGCCATTGAATGGTCCTGGTAAGTATTGTTAATACTTCATTGCTAATGAAGCATTGTTGTGGAGACATAGGGAGAAAAGGAGAATTTCTATAAAATAAAAGTAAACAGAGGAATTAGATTCCCATTAAATTCAATGAGAGCAAAACTGACACTGAAGAAGGTTGTAATAGTGCTGTGAAAGGGAGGGGAACTCTCTGGAAGGAGACATTGATGAAAATTATGATAAATCAAATTGGTAATTCTGTCTAAAAACCCCATAGACACCTCCAAGAAATAGACTAGGGTAGTTGGAAAGAAGAGGAAATTAGACATGTAACTGAGCTAAATTCTCCCAAGTTGCAAAGCGACACCATCTTGCAAATCATCTTGCAAACCACTGGTGGTCCCCACCAGTGGCCACAGCCAGCAAAGATAAGCATAGTCCCCATGGTCCGCTGTAACCACTGGTTAGCAGGGTCCAACTCTAGACATCCCGTTGTTCCAAACTGCTTCCCTTCACCGATTGTCAGCTTCCTCCCTCTGGTGGCAATCTTTGTTTCTTCCATTCTGATGTGGTCTCGTCTTCCAGGACACCTCCTTTCACCATATTTGATTTTACCACACTGCATCCCAGGTGTTGATTCTACTCTTCAACAAATTCACGCTGTGTTATTATCACATCCCTGCCATTCTCTCATACACTTCAGACTTTTTGGCACACCAGATACACTCATGCATCTTCGTTCTCCTCAAACCTGCAAACCCCTGTGTCCCTGTCAATACTTACCTCACCTCCTGCTCTCCTGTGAGAATGATATCTGCCCCCTCTGTTTTACATCCCATGTGACCCAACATTAAAGTCTGTCCCTACTCTTCAATCCCCCTCACTCTGCACCCAATTCCATTAGACCTCTAATGAAACTTCTTCCGGAAGTCAGCAACAGTCCCAATCAACAAGAGGAACAGATCACTTCAAGGCTCTCCTGAAATTCCCTGTTGTATGTTTTCTTTTGAAAGACTGTTATTTTTCTTCCTGTCTCCTCTTGTTGTATTTCCTCTTCCTTCTCTCAACATCTGAACGTGGACATCCTCCAGAATTCTTCTCTGCTTCTCTTCTGTATCTCCATGCTTTCATCCTTTATGGTCTTCAGATTTATGGCCTTCAAATTGTGTGGTTTACACAATTTGATTCTTCCTTTTTAAAAAATTTTATTATTTATTCATGAGAGACACACAGAGAGAGAGAGGCAGAGACACAGGCAGAGGGAGAAGCAGGCTCCCTGTGTAAAGCCTGATGTAAGACTCCATCCTGGGCCTCCAGGATCATGACCTAAGGCAAAGGCAGATGCTTAACCACTGAGCCACCCAGGCATTCCTACACACTTACGATTCTGAGATAGGATCTCAAAATCCATGTTTTTAAATTTTACCTAACTCTTTTTTTAATTAATTAATTTATTTATTTATGATAGTCACAGAGAGAGAGAGAGAGAGAGGCAGAGACATAGGCAGAGGGAGAAGCAGGCTCCATGCACTGGGAGCCCGACGTGGGATCCGATCCCGGGTCTCCAGGATCGCGCCCTGGGCCAAAGGCAGGCGCCAAACCGCTGCGCCACCCAGGGATCCCAAATTTTACCTAACTCTTGATAGATCGCTTTATCGAGTTTCTAACCTAGGAACATAAACTGATTACTCAAAAAAAATATTCAAATCAGATTCCTTTCTTAAATCTGCTAACAAAGTTGCAGAATGCTCCTCGGTCACTCTGGCAAGGCCTCTAAGGAAATAAGGAAATGCTATCACCATGAAAATGTGCAGGCGGGAACAGACTTTGTGAGAGGAGAATATCTCTGCGTATGCCCAATTCACGTTAGATGTTAATCCACCCAAAGCAGGATAACTCTTTTGCTTTGTGACAAGTGTAAGACAAGAACAAAAAGAGAGAGAGAGAGAGAGAGAACTTCCTGCCAACACACCATCAGGAAACGGAGTTGGCATACTGGAGAAAAAAAAAATTGAAACTCTTCTGAAGATGCAAACAAAAATGAGACAGAGAATTAAACACAATGGAAACATGAAGAGCAGGCTATGCAACTTGCACAAGATCACAAATTAAATAGGGAAAACTGTATCCTGAGGAGGTCTTTCAGATCAGCCACCATTTCTAGCAACAAGGAACATTTTCTGGGGCTTGAATTATGCTCTATCTCCCTGAAGAACTTGGAGTCGAGGGGTACAGTCTAGTTTCCATTATTTTTCTAGTTTTTAATCCATTCTCTGAATTTTTAGGGAAAAGACATACTCTTTTATTCTTTTGAAAATCATTTATTATGAACAGATTCATTGAGGAATCATTTATTATGAAGAGATTCATTGAGGAATAATTTACATACTAAAATGTTCAACCATCATATGTGAGCAACTCAATGATTTTGCAGAACAGTGCAATCATCACCATCACATAATTTTAGAACATTGCAATTACTCCCAAAAGATTCCTTATGCTTATTTACAAGCCAATCCCCATTTTTATCCCTCAACCCCAAGCTACCACGACTCTTTCAGTATGTATATATTTGCCATTTTTAGGTATTTTATATAAGTGGAAATATGTTATATGTAGTATCTTATGCCTAGTTTCTGTGACATAGTCTGATGTTTTCACAATTTATCCATCTTGTAGCTTGTGTCATCCTTAACGATTTGAAGTATTATTTTGATCTAACAAATATCTGCCAACATTTGAAACTTTAATCATTGAATTCTTAGAAATATTTTATGTAAAAGTCTTTTACTTCAAAAGTGCACTGAGATCAAGAGCAAAGCTAGGATGCCTGTCCAACCACTTTTATTTAAGATTTTTATTGGTGGTTCTAGCCAGTGCAATAAAGCAAGAAAAATAAATGTTATAGGTATATTTATAAAAAATGAGCTTGTCATTTTCGAGTATTTTTAAAAAATCTTAAAAAACAATTTTATTGAGCTATCATTGTTATCATGTTAAGAAGCAATTATCTACATTTATTCCTAAATATAATGTCCTCGGAGTTGCCAACTAAAAAAAAACAAAAACAAAAAAAAACCTTATAGACCCAATATTATCTAAATGCATATGACTATAGTTATTACTAAGGGCAAGAGTTTGAGTAAAAAAAAAAATATGTTTTAAGGACAATAGAAGTAAAATGCCAAATATTCGTTTCTCGGCCTGAAAGAGTTTGTTTTGAACTCATCCATCAAAATGACCTACCCTCCTGTAATATGTAAGCTCCAGGTGCTCAGTTCTGAGAATGACTTAGAGCTTTCTTTCTCTGTGTATAATCTGCAAACACTAAATTAATAGTCACCAACCTGCAAATGGCATCCTGTCCCCCAGCCTCTACCTGCACCTCAGGCGATCTCAGATGGGTCTGGGCTCTTCTGGATCAGTGAGGACTCCAGAACAAGGAGGAGATTTAAATAAAGCTTCTTCGTACTCATGTCTTTCAAACTGAGATCGTAAAACTCTGGTTTTGGGAGCCATTGACGTATTTTTTTTCCCCTGAATACAGGGACTCTTTAACCCAGAAATGGAAGTTAAATAACTTAAGGAGATTTCTCTACCACAGGGTGGCTCAGCTTCTTTAAATTGCAAAAGAGATAGTAAATTGGAGGCCTTCATGCACAAGATTTCTTTCTCCTTCTAATCTGACCATAGAGGGTATCTTCCCTTAGAAAAGCTTTTGACATTTACACGAACAGCAAATCAAGTTTTGGGAAGCACGGCTGTATTGTTTCAGGTTGAATATCGGGTTAGCTGCTGGCTTGTGGTATTTCTTACAGGGTGACAGAAGCTTCAAGGAAGCAGCTCTTGTAAGCAATGTATTCAAAGATGCCTCGGTTGGATTGAAGAAGCAGGTCCTTAAATCTGCCTTCTGTAGATTTTCTGTCTCCTGCTGTCCCCAGGGACTCCTCTCATTTTCCTGCAGGATCTGAGTGACGCCTTGGTATGGTAGAAACAAAATCAGTGATTCCTTCTGGAAGTAGCTAAAGTCAGCTGCTCGGGCAACTTGGCAACAGCCCTGGATGCCTCTCCGTGGGGTGCCATATCAACTCAGGGGGTCCATGTGCAAATAAAGTCACTGCAAGAGTTCTGAAGGGCATTTCAATATTTTCCCTATTAAATGCGCCATGGCTCATAGTATAGCCCTAGTGTTACATATACATATTTCTGTTCATTCCTGCACTAACTCTATTCCCCATAACCACCCTTCTATTGTTCCTTCCTGCACAGACTGCGAGCTCATTTGCATTACCTTTTATTTAAGCTGTGCATTATGACATAAGATCAGATAAAAGTTTTCCTCCCCTAGAACACCTCGCGTATTCTGCATTCAAGAATCTTAATTTTAAGACTTAATTTAGCAATTTTATTTGGAATTCATATACTCTTTGTTTTGCTACAGCTGTCTCCATTCCCCCTGCTGGGTAAGAAACCTGTGCTTATTTTTGCTGGAGAGAGTGTTTCAGGCACTCAGATACAGCCGTGTTGGTATGCTTTTGTAAACATAAGTGAACTTTCCAGACTTCATACATATATTTAGTAGTTTGTTTTTCCTGTTTGTTTTTTTTTTTTCCCCAAGAGTGATCTACAAACCCTAAATCAGTAGTCACCAATTTTACTTTTTCACTTGGAATTATTTCTCATGCTGGGCAAGTGGGAAAGCAGCGGCTTTCTGGCTGCTTAAGAATTCCTCAGTTTTTAGATCCTGAAAAATGACCATGTCTGCTAGATCACAGTAGGTCAATTCCACTAAAAAGCAATTGATGAGGTATGCACTGGGAAGGAAACTACTGAAAAAGCACTCTGTTCGGCTTGTTTCTCGGGAAAAAGAATTCCAGTCTGCCTAATTTTAAATCAAGTTTTTAAATCATTTTTATAGTTTTAATAAATTGAACATAAACTCTCAAATCAGTTTTCCTAAATCCTTAAAGTCTATTTCAATTGTTATTCAAAAACCAACAAAACTCTGTATTTGAATGATCTTATAGAAGAATATATTTCACTCCCAGGATTCATGCAGCTGTACCAAACTCTTGGGGGCGGGGCATGTTATGAATGAGATCTCATCATAATTCACAAGTCCTATGACATTACATAACCCATAGAACAGAATAGCTGAAGATGAATATTTTCATTTGTGTATTCATTCATTTATGCATCAATGTATTCTTTCATTCTAAATAATTTAGCTTTGTGTTTAAGAATTTGTAATGGGTCTGGTATAATGGGGAAGGATAATGTGAATGTAAAAGTATCAGGATCGCAGTTTAACTGGGCATGGCTGGGGGACTCCAGATGCCAAATAATAATAATACATTCAGTGATTTTTTTCCAATTGAGAAACAGTTTTCCTGGTGTGGTCAATTGTCTATCAAACATTCACCTCACTGTAGGATACATACCTACCTGCTGACTCTCGGCCCATCCACATGACTTATTCCAGCCGCTGAGTGGGAGCAGACACAAGAGCAGGGATCACAGATATGGGGTCATGGTCTGAGACTCTTGCACTTCCACTGTCCGCCTGGGAAGCCGCGGGTCCCAGAAAGAGAGATACGTGGAGCCACCCTGGCCCAGGAGGTGGCATGAGGCCCAGCATGCAGGGCAGTTGCAGACCATGGGCAAAGGGTGGATGTGGTTGTCCTAAGCCACAGAATAACTAGCACCCCTGACATCAAGACACTGGCCACGGTCACAAGGGTTGCTGCAATCTGTGTCGGGAGATACAAATAGTGATAATAATTTAAGCTAACATCCATGGGCCTAACTGTATTCCAGGCACTTGTTCCAAGCTGGCTTAAACCTCAAACAGCCATATGGAGAAACACAGCAATTTCCATCTCGATGCTAGTGACACCAAACCAGAGAAAGTATGCGGTGCCCAGGATCACACGGCAGGCCAGGACTGGAGCCAGCACATTTCTGATCGCTGATCCAGGCTTTGTAGCCTCCAGAATATGCTGTGTGTCGTCACCTTCTCTGCCAAGAGTGATTGTCACGAGGGGAGGGGGCCCTGGGTTCCAGGGCTGCTTGCATTCAGGGCAGAGTGCTGAGGTTTGTGTTGTACACACAGACAGTATTTACATGTGGTGTATACTCCCTGTGATGTGTGTGTGAATTTGTAAGCCATCCAGTAAGTGAATGCATCTGTGGGTGAGTGTGGATCCTATTTGAAATGCTTATTCATCTGTGATGCACTATCGTCTACATGAATGGCCCCACAACTCTTCTTGGTTTCTAGAAAGAACAGAAACACAGCTAAGTCAAGGCACTGTTTATCTAGCCGTAAAGTTCTGTATCTAAATATCCAAAATGCAATAAGCCATGGAGACGATTGGCTGCAAACCTAAAAACCATGCTTTTGGCCTTAGTTTCAGGGACACCCTTATTTGCCATGCTTGCACCCTGGGTGTGATTCTCTACTCTGCTTTTCCCCCAACTCGGGGCCACAGCCCCAGCAATGTCTTCCCTTGCTTCGTGTTGCCAAACTTCTCTTGAACTGCATTGCAGACCTGGTCCTGTTTCTGAAATGCCACCCTGTTATTTGTTATACTTGGGATCCAGCGTGAATTAAAACCATCCCTGGAAGGTTGTGCATTGAACCAAGGAGGAATGAATAACGTCCATCAGACATCCCTATATCTTATGTCAGGGCTCTGCTGTGTCATCTGGAGGAAAATCCATTTAATGAACGTGGGCCTCAGAAGCAAGGTGAGTGGCAGAGGGGCTCTTGCCCAGGACGCGGGGCTCCCTGCCATTGGGTGCGGCAGAAAACGTGGGTGGGTGTGGTGGGGTGGCTGAGCCACATGGGACCCACGCTGGGCTCACACTTCCCACTGCATCAATGCCGCGTAGCCTCGGCTGGCCTCAAGCTATAGTTCCTGGGCTCCCACGGAGTCGCTGCCCCCTTCTGCTCTCCCTGTGGGGCCCCGTGTCCTCCGATCTCTGCAGATGTGCTGTGCTCAGCTCTCCCCGAAAGGCTGCACGCCCCCGCCCCCGCTCTCATTGACTCACACTTCCGGGTTGCAAGGACCAAGCCCTTGGCCCTCTTTCCACTCTGGCTCCATTAGTGGCTATCCCCCCACTCCCCCACCCCGTCCTTTTTAATTTTTAATCACCATTGTCTGCTCACCTTTGTTTTACCCATGACATCTTCAATTTAAACAGGATCCAAGAGGTTGATGTGGACAGTTTTCTTTTTAGCTTAAGTGACTGCAGCTCATTGAGTTGTTAATTATGCAGGGAGGTTTGCATGGCTGAGGCTGGTGATTTGAATATGTTCTGATGTCAGGCCTGTGTCTGGGCGGTGGAGCTTGTAAAAGGATTATGATGATGTATATATGGTTCATGGCTAAGTGAGCTAATGAAGGGGCCTCATTTAATCAAACACAATTAATTAAATTAACTTATGATATTAACCCATCTTTCCGTGCATGTATAATTTATATTAATTGATTTGCTGCATTCAAATTGACCAATCAGATGGGTTGCTGACAGCCTAAGGAAGAAGGAGGTGTCATTAGCATTACTTTGATGCAAACCATAATTGATGGGTCAGTGTGTTTTAGGGATGTAGCAAAAGCTTGGCTAATTGTCATAAGAAGTTGAAATTGATTGTGTCTGCATTAGTACATAAATTTAAATTGATTAATGTTTTGTTCTAAAATTAATGTCCATGCTGGGTGGTGATACAATGCTTTATTTATTGGATTCATTAATGCAGTCTAAGGAAAAAATAGTGTTGAAGTTGGCTGAGAGGAGGTGGTTGACAACACTCCAATGGAGCCATCTTGGCATCACAGCGTCCCCACACCCGCCCTCTCCTCAGACACATTCGCGCACAAAAGCTGCTAGTGAGACCATCCAGGCCCGGCATTTAATTAAAACTCTTTTACAGACAATTACGATAAAAAGTGCCCTAAATGAGGTGAATGGTGTGGGTGCTGGGTGACGGGGCGGGGGAGGGGGTGTCTTCTTGAAGCATCATCACTTCCCATCACTTCCCGGTGGAGGCTTGGGTGTTAAACGTCATCACAATTTATACCAACCTCCTCTACAAAAAAAAAAAAAAAAAAAAAAGAAAAGAAAAGAAAAAAAAATGCTCTCAAACTTGCTTGAATTGCAATTTATACTTTACAGCCAATTGACAGAGATCATGAAATCTAAAATCACAGACGCTTTATTAGAACATACAATTTAAGCCTAGACTGCATTTTTCATAGATGTTCTTACATGGTGATTTTTATCCTGAAGATTCTCTAGTTAGTGTGATTTGAAAACTGCGTGGATTCATGTTTTAAAAACCGACATTTGATTCGGTGGATTTTTTTGAACTTGGCCAATTTTAAAGAATAGCTGCTAAGACCACTCACCATTCATAACAGGACCTTGAGTTCAGACATTATTCAAAACACAAATTCATTGTGAAGGAGGGAGAGTTGGAGATGCACTGGAAAGTCCGTTTAATTCATTTATCTTCTTTCTTCTTACCCAGGAAAGCTTAACATCTGCTTCTTATAAACTGATTTAAATAGAAAATGTGTAATGCATCCTTTTACCAAATGGTTCTTTTTTTTTTTTTTTATTGATGAAATAAAGCAGTTCGGCTCTTCTGCTTTTACTAAGTGCATTCATGTTTTCAGAAATGGTACATCTCTGTTTTCACAAGGAAACATTTCGAACCTCACACACCAGAGAGAAGATTAGAGATCTCCCTCTCGGCGGCCTCCTGGAAGCAGGCAAAGTATTATTTACAGGCAGCTTCTTGAGTCTAAAACAGTTGAATTATATTCAAATATCACTCCATGTGGTGGCACTATCGAGTAACAAACAATTATTGGTTCTCTGAAAGTAACTTCTTAACTTTTGCTATCATAGTAATGGATGCAGGGTGCTCGCTCGCTCTCATCAGATTTCAAGGCCCGCCGTGCAAAACTCGGTCGTATTACTCGGAGACACCCATGATGGGCTCTGTCATCACGGCAATCCGCGTGCGCTGCATGGGGAAATGAGGTTCTTATTACTTGTTTAAATTATGTTGAGTGCTGTTGCTTTATATATCCGAGATTTATATATGCCTCATATAGGCTGCCCACATAAAATATATTCGTATATGTGTCAGCTTATTAAACAGCCAGCAAAATCTAGCATGAGTTTGAATATTACCACGTTCTGAGTCTCTTCAAAACGGAAATGTGAAACATTTCATTGCTTATTCCTTCGGAAAAATCACAAATAAAATCTGTCTTTTAAAGAAAAAAAAACCTCGTTTCTTTCAAACACACAATTTAGAGGAAGAGCTCTTTTCTCTAATGCTAGATTATTTGCAGTGGTTGGTGTGTGCGTGGGGGGTGGGGGAACCAGCAGCTTCCTGAGGCCTGGCTGGGGGTGCTGGGGGCGAGCCGTGCACTGTCAATGCCGGCTAATGCCTCAGGAACACAGCCCGGCCGGCAACGGCTGCAGATTTACACCGCGTGCCTTTATAGCATCATCACTTAAAAATTTGGCTCTTTTTTAGAATTATTGTGCAGCATCTTGTGTGA
Source organism: Canis aureus (assembly GCF_053574225.1). NCBI lineage: Eukaryota > Metazoa > Chordata > Mammalia > Carnivora > Canidae > Canis > Canis aureus. The sequence continues at coordinate 2,495,330 of NC_135611.1, read as the reverse complement.
TTGGTGCCTCTGATGTTACTTGGAAGCACAAAAGGAGAAAAACTGCGGAATCTTCCTGCGTATTGGCAACAGCAGAATTCAAATGAATATCTCGGGAATCATGGTCTTAAATTTAAATATTTGCCAGCATTTCTTAAGGTTGGGAAGGTAACAAAGATAGTGATTTAAAATAATATTGTCTTAATTTAGCAGTTTTGTGAATGGGTCACAGATGTTCTAAGGGAAAATTAACATTGTTTTGTTAGAAAAAAAAAAGCACTTAACTCTATGCAGAATGTGGTGGCAGTTGGAATAATTATTTTGCTAATCAGGTAGTGGGTTTATCCTGAGGCAGAGCAGGGCTCCTTCCCAGACCCTCTGTGCAGGGAAGGGTGGTGCGGCTGGGAGACGCTGGGAGACGCTGTGGGGGAGAAGCGAGCCGGCTAGCCACTTGCTCAGCAACCCCGTGCTCTGCCCGGACGGACGGGGACCTGGGGCCTGGATCAAACGCTCCGTATTGGGCACAGTGCGCTCACTTGCTGCGCCACAAGGGCCCAGAGCCACACGGCCGCGTGTCAGGCACGGCCATTCATCGTCACATCTCTGGCCCACGGCCTGCACGTCTGTCTCCTGCCCAGGCCAGAGCAGCTCTGCCAGCGGTAGGTGTCACTGCAGACAGTGAGACGGGGAAGCGACTTCCAGAGTCCAAGAGGCAGGATTGTCATAAAACACCGGCGGAGGAGAATGGGAATATTTTTTAACATGTCTTGGCTGGTGAGTTATTACGGTGTGACGATCAAGTGGAAATAAAACCACTCTTGAAATCCTCTCTTGTGGATTGAAGCCTGATGGTGTGCACTGGGGGGTGGCCTGAATGCTCTTAGGCACCCGGCCTATCTCTGCTTCCACCTCTCCTTCTGGAAGGGTCAGGTCTAGCATGTCAAACAGGTGTGTCACCAACCAGGACATGGGCTATATGCCGATCCGGACACACTGTAAAACCAGTTAGAGCTTGGGTTGTACATCTTTAATGTACCACAAAGCTCTCCCTGAGTCACTTTTTCGGGCCTCATTGTAAGAACTTTCCAGAAAGAGAGGAACATCGCTCTTAAAGGATGGAGATGCCACTGTTACTTGCTTATTTTTAGGGACACGTCACAAATGTGTAAGAAATTTCTTCCTAGCACATGCGAGGCTGTCCGAGTAATCATCACAGCAGTTTTATCGTGGGCGCTGGGGGTTCGTGTAAGACGCCCGCCCCTGCATGTGGGACTCCCAGTACCCCCACGGCCCCCACGCCCTGACTTCCAGCGAGCCCTGTGGGCTGGCATGCAGGCATGCTTTGCCCACAGACGGTCCGCATCTCCTTGGTTCATATCATATTTTCCCCGTGCTTTACAGCTAAGTCTCGGTCCCTGATTCAGCCTGTGACCTCACACGGCCTGCTGAGGCTCGTGCTGGGCCGAGGCGTGGACGAGGAAGTCCCGGTGTCAGGCTGCTGCCGGCTCCTTGCCATTTCAGGTCATCTCTGGAGGTGGGACTGCGTGTTGTCAGAGGTTGACTTCCCTGAGCCACGCCTCCTGTTTATTCAGAGATGTTAGCAAAGCGGGTCATCTTGTCCTCAGCCTGGCGACACTTTGAAGGGACCAGTTCCTTCCCGTTAACTAAAACTCTGAATTCCGTTGTGTCTTCTCCTATGTCAGAAACAGAGACGCTCTGACGCCCCTCTGGCCCGCGGCACGGGTTAGCCTGACGCCACGCAGACGGCAGGCTGGGTGCTGAGATGACTCCGAGGTGGTTTTCGGCCTCTCCTTCCCGTCAGCTTTTGCACACGCACCAGCAACAGACCAAGGAAGCACAGGCTTGTACTTCAGATACATTTGAATAAATCAATAACCAGGAAAGGTCTACATAAAATTAAAAAGTGCTTATAAATGTACAAATATGCCCTGCCAGAAGAAGTACCTGTGGTGCCAAAATCTGTCCTGGGTATTTTATGCTCACGTAAATACCTGCCTGCTCTTAAAACCTTCATCCTCAATTGAAATGTTAACTTTAGGAAAGGGGAGGCCGCCACAGGCATCATAAATAACCCAGATTCCATGTCGAATTCCATGTTGGATTTAAACTAGTCTGATGTAGGAACAGAAACTTAGATTTTGAATTTCATGTTGTAACATTGCATCAAAGGTCAACAGTCACGGCGATCCCTGAGGTGGCCCGTTTTTATTACCACAGACGCCGTCAGTCCGGTTGCGCCACGTCCACGATGGGGCCACTGTAACCATTTGCTTCCCCGCCTGTGTAGCGGGGAAGATCTTCATTTCTCAGCTATGAGGAGTGATACGTGAGGTTGGTTAAATGTCCGGAAGAGATTTACTTCCACGTGTCGGTAATACCACGACAATTCATCTGCGGGGCTTACGTGGAGGAAGAGCTGCCTTTGAACGACCCTCGTGATTCTTTCCTCATCAGTCTTAGCCGTGTCTTATTTATAACTCTCGAGTTGCAATATTATTTTAAGCATTTCTGATATTTCCAGAAATTGATTTTTTTGAATCAAGTGTAACAAAATAAGTTCACAGGCTATAAGAAGCCCAATGGATTTCGAAGGTACGTGTGCAGCAAGGCAGTGACACCTCTGTCTTTGGAGACAAGGTCCCGGGGGTGCTCCCTTCCGAGAACCTCTATGTAGCATTTTCTTCCCAGGCTGCAGAAGAGGCCAGGCTGAGCTCCACTATTAGCAGAAGCTCTGTAAGAAGTTAAAAAAATAATATTTTATTTTATAAATGCTGACAAGCTGATAAAGCTAGACATGCCCTGTGCTGTTAAAAACTCGAAACAAAAGCAAACCAGCAGAGAAGGCATTTTGAGTGGCATTTTTTTAAATGCCTCCTGCAGGGGGAGAAAAAAAACGACTATGATTTGCTGGAGGTAAAAACAGTGATACAGTTTGGGAATATTACAACCCGTAATGCTGCCACTTTTTCTAAGGATGTATCCTGCATGCTGGTCCATCTTTCCGTGTTTGATGTTGTAACATTTACAAACAGTGGGAACCGTGGATGTGAGTGAAGGTCCTGACTCTGAGGGCCATGCCATTCCCACGCACGCCTGGGTTACACCGGGCCCCATGGGGTCTTCGCTGGGGGCCTAGGAATACGTCCCCTGGCACTGAACTCTGCAGATGCCTTCAGGAAATGCCATCCCTGCTGCTCCAAAATTATCCTCCGGTGGCCGAGCTCTCCTGTATTGATTTCACAAAGAAACTTCTCTCTCCAGCCATGTTATTTCCTTCAAGAATCTCATGCTAAGTGTCCACGTTTTCAGCTGTGAAAAACGTGTTTCCTGTATGCACAACAAGCATGGGAGGGTCTTCAGGCAGCTGGGAGTGGCGGCCAGGTCGGGGCAGACCATGCCAGGGCGTGTTGCAGCGCAGACACACGTCAGGAGGATGCTTCCACTGATGATGAAATGGGAAACCCACGCCTCAAGAGAATCACAAAATCATAAATCTGTAGGACCCCAATACAGAAATGTTCACATTTAAAAATCAAATTTGAATTCCACAAATTCACGTCGGGAGTACATGTGTATTTCTGACCCTTATGGACAAAAAAGACAGCACTGGACTTTCCCCCTAACTCGTCAATGTTTTGACGTACACAGGAAAAAAAAAAAATTTCTTCAACTAATACCTGGTCAGTGTAATATCCAATGAGGCTTGTGTTTACTTCCAAGCACCATGGCTGGGGAGCAAGGGAAGGGCTTAGTCCCAAGTGTAGAAACTGGTTTTCTGTATAAATTGGCCCCAAAGGGAAACTTTCCAGATTGGTTTCTCATTACTGGACACGATCCAGTCAAAATCATATTTGTTCCTCTGTCATGTTCCTTTAGCAGGGTGAGTTCAGTAGAGGGAACAGGTGCCCTGCGTATTGATCAGGGATCGTGGCAAAGAGCTGTTATTAGATGTCGGAGGCCACCAGGAAGGCGTGAGGGATGGAGAGTGTGTGCGGCGGGTTATTGATGGGGGCAATAAGGTGCTGCGGGGCTGCGGGGCCGCATGGGAGCGGGGCTGGCTGCCCACCGCCGCACGTCTGCGCGGGGAAGAGACAACATGAAGAAGCATGGCGCACGGCTCCTCACCTGGCAGAGTTATTAAGTTCATTGAAGGAAGATGAACGGCTCCAATATGTTAAACACTGGAGGCAGTTCAGAGAGAGCTTGCTGTCACGAGGAGCGCCATTGTGTGCCGAGCTCGGGCAGCCTTTCTTCATTTTGTCCTTCTGCACTTTTGACCGTTCTGGCTCCGGCCGCCCCTCTGTGTGCTCGCTGTCTGCACAGGCCTTGGGAGAGCAGAGAAACGCAGCCTCTCTGCAGGAACTTCTGTGCCTCTGGTTTCTGAAAGGTGCTGATTGCCTGGGAGTCAAGTAAGAGCCAGCATTGGTGACACTGAGCGCCCACGCAGCATCAGTGCTCGTGTAGTATCAATACTGGTGCAGCAGCAGGGCTCACGCAGTATCAATTCTCATGCAGCATCAGTGCTCATGCAGCACCGGAGCTCATGTGCAGGCCTCATACCCCACGCGGTCAGCCTCTGTGCACACGAGGGCCTGCTGTCTTTCCCCTCCGTGCTTCAGACTGGCATGAAGTGTCAGGGCTTCACCAGCATCACATGGAGCCCAAATGCACAATTTTCCATTACCCTAACATGATTAATTTGAAAGCCAGGAGTAGGGGCAGCCCAGGTGGCTCAGCGATTTAGCGCCGCCTTCAGCCCAGGGCCTGATCCTGGAGACCCAGGATCGAGTCCCTCGTCAGGCTCCCTGCATGGGGCCTGCTTCTCCCTCTGCCTGTGTCTCTGCCTCTCTCTCTCTCTCTCTGTCTCTCTCTGTCTCTCATGAATAAATAATAAATAAATAAAATCCTTAAAAAAAAAAAGAAAGAAAGAAAGCCAGAAAAGTTAAGAAAAATAATTCTACATTTTGCTGGAGTCCGGAGAGCTCTAAATTAAGAGACAGGCAACTCTCAATATAAACTTTCCTTCAGGGTTCAACTTCCTTCCTGTGTGGAAAGGTCACGGCATGATTCTGGGTTTTTTTGTTTGTTTGTTTTTGTTTTTTTTTTTAAAGATTTTATTTATTTATTCATAGATACACAGAGAGAGGGAGAGAGAGGAAGAGAGAGAAGCAGGCTCCATGCAGGGAGCCCGATGTGGGACTCAATCCCGAGTCTCCAGGATCACACCCCAGGCTGCAGGCGGCGCCAAATCGCTGCGCCACTGGGGCTGCCCTGATTCTGGGTTTTGAATCCTACTATGGGGTTATGACATTTTAAGGGATGTTTGTAAATGTATGTGATATGCCGCCCTCTTCAGAACAATATTTGAGTTAGACATCTGAATTAGGCTACCTGCTGCCCTCGGCATGCATGTAGGGTGTGGAGCAGTGCCTGGGTTGCACATGCCAGGCCCGCCAGGTGCTTGGAGCATCCTCCGTCCTCCTTGGGTCTGGTTTCCCACCTGTATGGCCAATCACTCAGGCCACCTGTTTACCTCTCTACTTGCCCCGGGCAAGGGCCACCTGTTCCGAGAGGTGGTTGCCTCAAGAGCTCACAGTTCCTAGAAACTAGATTCCCCCAAGCAGCCAGTCCCAGGCAGCACAAAAGCTGGTGCCTCACGTGTTCCATTTTCTTCCAGATGGGCTTTCGGGGTCATCACACAGCAGCTTCCTGAACATGCATTCCGCCTTGTGTGTCCTCCCCACCTTGTATTTTGACCGAGTTGGAGACAGAGCAGCGTTCTAATTTGCAGTAGTATTTGGTCTTAGTTTTTTTTTCATTTACTTAAAAAAAAGTATCTGAAGTTTGAAAAATACCATGAAAGTGGTGAAGCCATTTTGGAGGGCATCCGTACCCGATCCCGAAGGGCGATGCCTTCCTTCTGCCCCTGTCACCGCAGCGGAGCCAGCAGAGGGAGGCTGTTCCATGCTGGCCACAGCCCCGCTCCAATAAACCAATTTAACGCCATTTTCTGTCCTAACAAAAATAAAACTTGTCCCTGCTCAGTGAACCTGAGAGCAGCAACTCTATTTAAAAACATTTATCTCCAACATTACTTAACCACCATACAGACGGGGCCTACGACCGGCGCAGCGAGTGCTCTAATTAAGGTGCCAGGCAGGAACGCAGGTGGATGAATCACCACCGCGAGGCACCGCAATAACCAGGAGGCCTGGGAGCCCAGCCCGCAGATCGGGGCGCAGTATGTGGGCGGGCACCCCATGGCCTGGGGAGCGGCACACGGCACAGTGAGTCCCTGCCAGACTCCGCTCACCTTGGGGAGCTGGGCCTGCGGATAGCAGAGCTCGGATAGCAGAGCTCGTTGAGGTGCTGACACAGCCTGCAAGCCAACGGATGTTATTTGACTCAAGTATGGCTCATATCGCAGGATATGCCCTTCATAATCAACAGGTGGTGACAGCTGGGACGTCTGTCCTCTCATTGATACCGTGTACTGCCTTATCTCTTCCTGAGCTGGGGGTTTTGGACACGTACTTTCTTCCCTTGGCATCCCTGGTGACGGGTGCTTGACAGCACCCGGTTCTGGGCGTGCTTGCCAAACCAGGCCTTCCTGACCCCCACTCCACCCCTGTGCCCTCCACCATGTCCCAGCTGTCAGAGCGCTCGGGCTGCCGGATGCCCATGAGGGGCCTGCTGGCCTTCCCGCTCACAGCCTGTCTCCCCAGAACACGGGGTGCCCATGCCCAAGGGACCTGTCCAGGCTCCTGTACACTGGGATGTGTAGTCTCTAACACTCCCTGGCATGTAGTAGGTGCTCAGTAAACCTTAGTTGAGCGAAGGAAAGAGTCATTTAATCTGTGAGATAAACCTGCCCAGTGGGTGACATGATCCCCATTCTATACCTGGTGAGGGGAGGGACCTCAAGGTCAGCCCTCCTCTCTTCCATCCTCTGCTGTAAAACTCACCATGGTCCCCTTCCCCAAGCCCTAGACATTTGGTCCCACTGCATTCTCCACTTTGACCATGCTCTTGTGCTGTGGGGTCTGTCGTTTTGTCCTGTAAATACCGTAAGGTAGAAACCCCAATGCAGAAGCAAGGCTTAGTGGTTTTATTGAGTGTGTGATGAGAACCTTGGACCATCCATCCATGAAACAGCCTCTTTAACATTCAACAGACACAAAGAAGTATCGAGGGGTGGAGCAGGGTTTCTGCTCAGATTCGGCCCCGCACGCTGTCCCGTCCCTTGCTCTTGCAACTGGTGCTGCTTTCACCTCTGATCCGGTCATGACATTGGCATGACGGGCCCCTCACACATCTAAGTCCATCTTACAGGAATTTCACAATCGTACAACAATTTATTTCTTCCATGAAATTTTCACTACTCTAATTTTCTTAGGAAAAGAAAAAGAGGGTGGCCTGTCTCTCTACAATGACTTTAAAAATATATATATATATATATATATATATATATATATATATATCATATTTTTTGTTAATAAAAAGCAAAAAGTACCTGACCCAGGTCCACTTGGTTTAGGGTACCTGCGGCCTGTCTCTACACACAGGTGGTCACATGTCGCACACATGTGCACACAGCATTAACTCTTCACTGTGCCTTCCCACTTAGACTTCTATCTGGAGCATTGACTGCGTGTTTCCTAAGAATCTTACAAACTGTGATGTTGAAGAGCTTAGGCATTGTCGTGACCAAAGCCTTTTAACCTGTTACCATCTTTCTCCTGTGAATGTTACTTGTTCCTTATGACTGTGCACCGTTCACACCCTCAAACACTGTATTTGGGGACGCCTGGGTGGCTCAGCAGTTGAGTGTCTGCCTTTGGCCCAGTGCATGATCCTGGAGTCCTGGGATCAAGTCCTGCATCAGGCTCCCTGCAGGAAACCTGCTTATCCCTCTGCCTGTGTCTCTGCCTCCCTCTCTCTCTCTGTCTCTGTCTCTCATGAATAAATAAATAGAATCTTAAAAAAAAAAAAAAACACTGTATTTGTTTGTAAGAGACAGTGAGCCTTCAGAGGCAAGTGTGTGAAGGATCCGACGTGCAGCCCGAGCCCATGAGGGCGGGTGGCGGCTGAAGCCACCGAGTTCCTGGGCCTGGTGCCGGGGAGTGTTGCAGCCCAGCAGCCGGCTCTGGGTGCCACTTGTGGGGTATCCTCTGCCCGCCATGCAAAGGAGGCCCAAGGACCGCCTGCAAGCCCCAGGGTGCACGGCGTTCATCTCCAGAAACACAAGTGATGACCTACCGAGCTCCTTACAGACACTCACCACTTCCAAAGTCACGGATTTCCTTTCAACTCTAAAGAAATGTGCTGACCAGAGCTGCTTCATGCTGAGCTGTGTCTCCTTCGTCCATGTGCCACTCTGTCCCCCGGGACAGCCCCACCCCCCAGTGCCAGTCTTCCCAATAGCCCTACCAATACCCAGCACGTGATCCTCCAGGGGACTGCAGGAACCGAGTTACACGTGTGTGTCTTCCCAGGCTCGCTCAGGTGGCTCTGGTCACCTGCGTCACACTCCAGCACGGGACACAGTCCTTTCCAGGAAATGGGGGCGGGTAGGAGGGCAAAGGGAGGTTTAAAGGAAAAACAGAAACACCGGAAACAAAACCCTAATGTTCACAGGGGTTAAGACGGAGCACCCCCAAGAAGGAATCACCACGTGGGCATGCAGTGACCCCGACGCCAAGTATCTGCCCGGCTCCGTGCATCTGGGGCTGCACGGGGCTGTGCAGGCAGGTGGTGGTCCCGGCAGACCCTGGGCCGCCGGCTGGGAGCTCAGCTCCACATGTGTCCTGAGGGCAACTTCCCGCTAGAGGTGTTCTCATTTGTCTGAGAGCGGACGTGTGCTCCCGCGCCGTGTAACATACGTGCCCACTGCCCCATGAGGTCTGCCTTCATGGATTCAAACCAACAGATAGGATGGGGATGGAACTGGGCACAGTTTCAGGAGTGAGAAGCAGATGGGACCCGCGGCCACCGCCTGCCCACCCTGAGGTCTGCAGAGGGTGCAGCGCGCGACCTGACCCAAGGGCACTGACACACGCTGCCAGGATACTTCCAGGATTGGGACTGCGTCCCCATATACGAAGTTGAAGGCTAAGCTAAGCATCATCAATATGGCTGGAAAGGAGGCCCTGAGCAGTCTCAGTTTACCCAGGGAATCCGAAGCAGGATGTCTCCTGTGTGTTTCACACGGGCCGCCGTCACCGCCTATGGACCCTGGGGGAGACGAAGGTTCTGTCGATTAACACGAAATTACCACGAAGCCTACTGATAACCTACAGCAAAAGTCGGCTGCTCAGATCAGGATACCCTAATGCCTTTACTGAAATATTCTGAATTTAGCGAAGATGTATCTCCATGTCCCTGGTTTATCGCTTTCTTCATTTTAATTGTTGATCCTTTCGAGAACCTGATGAACCTACAGATCTTTCAGAAATTGGGCACCTTTTTGTTGTTGTTGTTGGGGGTGGGTTGTTTGACACAGGAGCGGACTATGGGATACACTGTGTTCATTTATGGGAACAAGTAAGATAATGTTGTGCCCAAGACTGCGAATCCCAGAAACCAACCGAGGAGCCGACACCGATGCAAACACACGAGGGTTTTTTTACAAGCTCGAGCTTGTGTCCAAGTACACCCGACACAGCGGAGCAGGGACTTGGACCCCGAGGTAGGTTCCAGCTTAGTTTTATGGGCTGGTCTAGGGGACCTCCAGAAGGGGGGGAGGGATTTCTCAAGTTCTGTTTACGTTCTGATATGGGGCTTTCAAGGGCGTTGAGCTCTGTTCTCATTCTAATATGGGGCTTAACTGAAGTAGGGTAAAGTTCAGCTCTTATTCACAGGGGCCTGAGATGGCTGTACTTGTGCTAAGGCTGAATTTAAGGTGGAATGGCTTTAATATTCTCAGCCTCCACAATAATGGGATCCAGGATGACGGGACTTCTGTTACAACTACAAGGGAGTCCACATCAACGTGTCTTGTACAGATTTTGAAATATCAAGAAATTTAGAAATAATCGAGTTCCAAGTGCTGCAGGCACTCATGACGTGATGTCACAGCATCGATTTTGTGCCTGTGCTCGGCACACAGGAAGACTCAAAGTTGAGCAAGGATCCGACCACAGCCCTGAGTGACTGCACAAGGCTGAGTTTGCAGGAGGATGATGCATTGCTCCAGTGCTTGGCATTTATGATTTTTGCTTCTTCTTCTCCCATTTCTTCCTTTCCTGGAATGAAACAGAGTTTCTGAGATTAACCCCCCAGGCTTTAAAGGCAAGTTGTTCTAGAGACTCCCTGAAGTGAAGAACTGCATTTGTCCTTGGAGCTCTGGAGAAATGCCTCAGATCTGGCCGCCCTGGGCCCCCACGGCAGGTGGCAGGTGGGTACACGTGATGCCCCCACCCCAGGGCGAGTGTCCTACCTCAGGCTGCTCCCTAGCTACAAAGCTATGGGGTGCGTTTGTCTCAGGTATCCTACCTGCTGCCCCAAGTTCTGATCTCCGCGGGTTGGTCAGAGCCACAGGCCTTGGCTCATTAAACAGTAGATGCCAAGAGAATGACTTGTAAATCATATTGATATGTCATAAAAGAATCTCACATTATTCTCGCCAATCCTGGATAGGATGGAAGCAAAACTCTGGATCGCTCTGCTGCATCATTTAGGACTTGGAGTCATTCGTGCGTCCATCTGTTCCCTCATCCACTCATTCCATGAACTTCGGTGACCATGACCTCCTGGGCCAAGCCCTCCCCACCCCCCTCCAAAAAGGTGCCGAAGGCCTGAGGCCTCCAGGAGTTCCCATCTCCCATCTCCTGGGTTCCCAGGAGCTACCAGCAGCTGTAACAAAGAAGGGATCTGATAAACGAATTCATGATGAGGTGTTAATTACTGATAAGTACTTAATGTGTTACTCCTCTTAAGATTTTTGCATTTTAATAGGACCAATTCCTTAACTAAAAGGAGTGAATTTCTAATGTTGGTCGCTCCAGGGTGTTAAAAATGAAATTTAGGGGGAATTTCCAGCATAATCCAAGAAGCATTTCCAGCACTTACTCTGTACATGATTAAGACTGGATCTCTTTTATATACATTTGTAATAGATGAAAAATAAACCAGATTGCAAATCCTTTTTTTTTTTTTTTTAGCTTAAACCATGTACCAAGTTTTTGGTTCAAATTGTGTAGGATAAGTAAAACTTAAATTGCATTCTATTAACCATTTGGAGTAAATTTCTGTAAGCATAGTTATGTTGAAATAAAGTGTTAAAAAACAAACAAAAAGACTGGATTTCTAAACTACATGAACATCTTAATAAGGATAGTAGTATTCACTCCTACCCCATCATAAACAGTCAATTGAATGCTGGTTTTATACTACAAAGATGAGAGGTTGACAGTCTCCAGGGAGGGTGTGACCAGATATGATTTTGATCAGTTAGGGAAGAGGTGGTATTACCATCACCTGGGTAAGCATAGCACAAGGAAGATACAAAAGTGGGGAGAAGGCCCAATGGAGAAGGGCCACGCTCCCACCATGTGCTGCTGAGCTGGTGTGAGCAGAAGGCCAGGACGCCCGGGAGAGAGCCAGAGGGCTGCCCCGGGCACCCTGATCTTTAAGGATCCTGTCTCAGGTAAGTGATTATCTCTCTCTGTTTTAAATCCAGATGCCCATTTTAAAGATGGGGCCAGGGAAAGCTGAAAAGACCCAACTGTGTCAGAACGTGTCACCGGGCTTGCCTGTGCCCTGGGAGCCCCGCATGGGTGTCTCCAGCAGGAGCCCTGGCCTTGGGGCCTCCCGCTCGCCCGCCACCCTGGGCATCCCTTCTGACCTCATGCTGCCGATGTGTGACCCCAGGGAGAAGCAGGCTTCTGCCACCATCTGGCTGCCAGGGGCCGTGTCTGTCTGCAATGGCTCCCTCCTGGCGCAGCTCGGGGAGGGGGGGTGTTCTCTCCACGAAGTGCCCAGGGCTCAGCCAGCCCAGCCTTAGATTCAAATACTTCTGTTTTAGGAAGCCAAGGACGGAAGAGCTGGGGATGATGGGCAGGGGGAGAGGGGAGACCAGGGAAGATGGACAGGGATGGGGACATATTCCTGAGGGAAGTGCGGGGAGAGGGGGGATGCAGAGGAGCCTAGGCCTGGGCCTGTATGTCGTGCAGCCCGGTCCCCATCTTCCTCAGGGGCTCAGCCCCATCCCGACTGCTGGCAGCCCCAGCCCACCGCAAAGAAGGGCTCCTACGCAGAGCCCAGGGAGCCGGTCGCTCTGCATGCACCATCACATGCGATGTTCACTATCTTACTTCGCACATCGTCTCCTGCCAACAACTGTTGAGGAAGAGAAAATACTGTCCCTGAGCATCCCGGTTTTATTGCTTGGGACCCACAGGAAGAATCCAGGTCATTTTAAACTCCCTCCTAGGTTCCACAGGTGCGTAATTAGCAGAAGGGAATCTGAACAGGAGTGGGTTCAATCGGGTATCTCCTTATTACCCAAGATGTTTCATTTCTCATTATAAGGTAACTAAGACTGGGTGACCTAAATTAAAACAAAAATCAACAGCAAATTAGCTAAGTTCAAAGAGAAAATGTGACCCGCTGTGCGCTGTGTTAGAGCGAGTGGAAACCACCTGCTCTTACAGGGTGATGGGGAGTAAGCCGTCTGCAGGGCCCGGGAGGACGCCCCCCGGGAAGCTCCTCCTCCCCGGTGATTGGACACCTCTGGGCTTCTGCTCCATGCTGACTGATTTCTTTACGAACATGTCTCATGATCTGTAATCCCACTGTTCGGTTACCGAGTTTTGACTCATTTAGCACTTTGTACCCTAGAACAGAGATTTTAAAGACCACTGAGTATGGGGACCCCTCACCCATGTCTCAACAAGCCAGGTGCCATCAGCAAATAGAAGTCTTTAAAAATTTAGTTTTATAAATAAATAAATTAATTAATTAATTAAAATAAAGTAAAATAAAATAAAAATTCACTTTATGTCTTTAACAGCCTGTTATTGAGGATTTCTTTGTGATGAATTCTCGTTTGCAAGGTATGTGCATGTTTTTTCACGTGTGTGTCCATGTATGGGTGTGGGTTGTGTGTGTGAGAATAAGTAGGTTAAGAGAAGCATGAATCTGACCTGTAGTTCTGCCCGGCCAGTCCTTTTCCAGGTGGGCCCCACCCCCAGCCCAGCTGCAGTTCTGGAGATGGGGGCACACAGGTGAGAGGTCACAAGTGGGAAGCAGGTGCATGCAATCCCTCCCAAGCTGTTTTGTTCCGGTGTCCTGACGTGAGGACACCGGTGCCCATTGGGCGGTGGTTATGAGGCTCAAAAGGAGGGGAGAGTTGAAGGTGCTCACAGGTACAGGCTCCTAGGTGCCACATGGGGAAGCTCCAGGGCTGTCCGGACCACGTGGCGACCGTAGTCTGCGGTGTCATACTACCTGTCTGGGATTTGCTAAGAGAGTATATCTTAAAGGTTTTCATCACAAGAAGTGAAAGGTTCTCATCACTAAAATTAGTGTGGTCGTGTCCCTATGTACACCTACATCCCACATTGCGCTCTTTAAACTTGCAAACATTAGATGCCAGTTATACCTCAGTAATGTTGGTTGACAAAAATAAAGATAAAAATAAGAAGAAGCAGAGGATGGAAACAGCCCAGTGCTGGTGCTCAGGAACTTTTGGCCACAAGTCCCCCGGTTACTGTGGCCATGTGTCCCGTATCCCCAGGCTGCGGGCCCCAGGGTGGCACACACGCACCTACGGGGAGCTAAAGGTTGGCAGAGAATACAAGTTGGCTCCAGCCACACATAGCCCTGGGAAGGTCTACAAACCCCACTGAGGAGCTCTGCGGGAGTTTATGTGAAAAGCTGAAGCAATTTTGCTTATGAAAAGTCCTAAATTACTGCTAATGGTCCAATTAACCTCCCAAAGATCCATGCATGCATCATGAGGATCCCAACACCTTTTCCTGAAGGGAGCTGTGAGCTGCTCCCCCCTCGGCCCAGGGCCTGGACCTGGCTTCCCCAGGGACAGGTGCTGGGCCCTGGGGACTTGACGACCCAAGAGAAGTCCCCAACCTCAGGGAGCCTCAGGTTACCTCGACCATCTATTCCCACATTATTAGAATGCATTTTAAGAAGTAGTCTTATTCCGAAGTGGAACAACACATGCACGCAAGTAGGTGGAAATCCACACGAAGGAGGACTTTATTTTGAGGAGCTACAACACCACAAATACAAATAAAAACACCGCTGATGAAGAACACGCTGAACCCCAAGGGAAGAGTCATGGGGATTTGGGGACATGGGTCACCCCGCTGGGGCCCCATGGCTCGCGGCCCTGGCCTGCATCTTTCCCAACTCCTGCAATGCCAGGTACAACCTGTGGCCCCGGGATCCCTGGGTGGCGCAGCGGTTTGGCGCCTGCCTTTGGCCCAGGGCGCGATCCTGGAGACCCGGGATCGAATCCCACGTCGGGCTCCCTGGTGCATGGAGCCTGCTTCTCCCTCTGCCTGTGTCTCTGCCTCTCTCTCTCTCTCTCTCTCTGTGACTATCATAAATAAATTAAAAAAAATTAAAAAAAAAAAAAAAACAACCTGTGGCCCCTAGTGACTTCATTCCTTTCTCTTTAAGAACGAGATTTCAGGGAACAGTGGTCAGTAGGCCACGCCACATGCCCTCCAGCGTGACTGAGGGCCACAGTGTTTTATTTCCTGATGTTTCTCTGTATGGGCGGCTCTGTTTATCCTTCTCCACCAGCGCTTTGCTGTTTAATAAAATTGGGCCCAATGAGGCAGAGCCTGTGCCCAGAGAGGCTCATTCATCTTTATTCGATCCCTGCCTGACGCCGGAGTTGCCCTGTGACACAGGTTGGGTCCTGGTGTGGCTGTCACCCCTCGTTTGCACACTCACGTTCCTTCGAATTGCCTTCCTCGGGTCAAATCCGGATGATTTGTGCCAATTCCATGGGGCACGGACTGGAACGTCCTGTACCTTTCTATATGGCTGTCCTTGTACCGTCTCGCACATCCCTAGCTACCGCGTCTGTCAAAACAGTTTTTTTTCCCACCTCTGTTGCACTTTGATAGAGCTACGAGGGGTGGAGATCTCAATTATGAAATATCACGACGCCATGCAGCGTCCCTCAATAATTTCCTGCTGCTGTGCGTGGGTCCCCAGGCCGCTGGGAGCCACTCTTCAGGCAACCTGTGGGCAGGGGTACGGAGGAGCCAAGGGGGGAAGTGGGGGCAGGGAAGTCAGTACAGATGCTCTCTGCATTCAGCCCGACTGTGGCTGCACACCTGCGTGGCTGCTCAGGTGGCCGCCCTTCAGGGCTGCACTTCTTCAGCAAATCCTTATTTCAAACAGGAGGAAGGTTCAGAAGCGGGGTCCTTGTTTGTTTCAAAAAAAAAAAAAAAACAGGAGATGTTGTATATTCTTCCCCAAAAAATACTTTGAGCCTTCCCAGCAAAGGTCAGAGCCACTTTAAATCCTTTAAATATCACATCAGTTGTATCTCAAAGATTCTCATCAAAGGATAGTCTGTTTTTTTAATGATCAAAATTTATATTTCTCGGTCTCTTTCCTAAATTTGCGATCAAATATCCTGTAAGATATTCAATCTCTTAAAATAAGCAATAGGTTCTGAACTCCACAAGCAGGCAGCCTGAAATAGGTCATTTTGACACCCATACCTTGAAAAAGGCTTTTATGAGGAATTCCTAACGTAGGGCACGTGTCATATTTCTACATGACAGAAAGAAATGGCAGGTTTAGGGTGACTTTCTCCATCCGTAATTCATCTTCTTTTTAGAGAAGTCTTGCCCTTGAGCTGAAGAAAGAGAAACATAGATAACACAATGTCCGTAAAATATTTTGATCTTTAAGTGGATGTGACTGTAAAGTACCCAGCTCAGGGGTCTCTGCGGGACCTAGAATCACCTTCACCCAGGATACGTCCGTATTCAGGACAGCACGTCCTTCGGCTCTCAAGTGGCCAGGCCCCCTACCCAGATTGTCATCCTGGGCCCACCTCAGAGGCATCAGACGAGCACAGTCTCAGGCCCTGACCCAGACTTTCTGAACCAGCTGGAGATGTCGGCGAAATCCCACTCAAGCCTGGGAGGCTCTGCTTTCCTTGTCTCTGTTCTTTCAGTGTGAAGAAAGTGGGCGCCCGGCTCAGTCTGCACCTGGAAGACTTTGTTGTCAGTATCTGGGATTGAGAGCCCCAAGAATCCCCACCTCGATAACAGCCACCGCCTTCCCCCATGGCTTGCGGGAGACGTGGTCCCGCCCAGAGCCGCCTCCGCCTAGCTGAGCTGACCACCTCCCTCTCACCCGTCCGCCCATCCATGCTCCCCCAGGGCCACTCCAGAGCTCCCTGGTGTTCCCTCTTGCCCCCAAATTGTCCATCTCTCCTCTTCCTGCCAAAGCAATTGTGCCATGTTCTTGTGTGCTGGGAAGACAGGACGTGTCAGGACCAGAGAGCTTCCGTTTGGATTAAAACACATTTGTTGCTAAGGGTTGGACCTTGGGCCAGAAAGAGCAGGGAGGGAGGGAATGCTCAGTGCCCTTCCTGCGTCTGCAGGCTCAAGAGTGGTCTTCGCCCACCTTCCAATGACTGTAGGCCACGCATACTCGTTCCAAGGGTGACTGGGTGCTGGGGTCTTCTGCACACGTGTGTGCACGCATGTGTGTGTGTGGGGGTGTGTGTGCTTCTATTTTTATTTTGCTTTTGCCCATAAATGGATGTGATTTAAAAACAGACTATACTTGTTGAGAGTAAATGGCCATCTCATTACTTGCCTCTTTCCATTGCAGTGCCATTAATTAACCATGTTCTTTCGAGCATTTTCATTCCTCCATGGAATGTGGATAGCCTCTTTACATCACAAAATCTCATGCAACCTTACAAGAAAATCCAATTAATCAATTAGAATATCATACTCAGATTACAGTGGAATTATGTGTCCTCTCTGATGAAAGCGTTGGAACTTGCGGTGTATGGCATCGATTAAGAATACCTCATTTCCAAATGGCACAAATGGACGAGGCATGAGTCACCGCATACCGTTTCCCTTAAAAGCCACCCGTGCTAATGGGCCGGTAGCCTGATATGTGCTTTCTCTATAAGGCCAGCTACGACCACGTCAAGGGTGTAATATTTCTGCTCATGTACATGACCCCTGATGCAGTATTATATTTAATTGCTCAAAAATAAAGATACTTTTTTACATAGTCCTCTTCATGGCTGAGGTTTGGGAAGCAGATAGGATCACACTTTGCGATCACAGTACACAAAGTGCACTCAGGCTGATCAATACATAATGATTCATAACATTAGAAGTTATGATAATCAGACATCAGTGGGAATGAAAAGTTTAAACATTGGGGAAAGGTATTTTCCATTGTTCCTTTATTCATCACTTCTTGTTTTATCCCAGACGTGCCCATTTTACCTTTTTCAGGCTGCAATCCAGCCTGAGGAGTCAGCTCAGATCAGGTGCGCCCGGAGGCCCTGCCTACACCTTCCAGAGCTTTGGGCTCTCTTCCTGGGTGGATGGTGCCCCGTGCCCACGGGTCACTGGTCACACAGTCCTGAGATGACATGACCCCTCCGTGGAAATACTCATCTGTTCACTGTGGCCACTTCGTGCCTTGTCCCAGGTAAAAAAACAGAGCCTTTCTTTTTCTGGCTTCCTTTATTTCTGTTAACATAAAATGCTGGGTTGTGTTTTATCGGCCAATCTTGTTAATACATTAATTATGTAGTATGGATATGGACCAAAAAATATAAGTCCAGAGTCCCAAGATCGAGTCCACACTGGGCTCCCTGCAGGGAGCTTGCTTCTCCTTCTGCCTGTGGCTCTGCCTCTCTCTGTGTCTCTCATGAATAAATAAATGGAATCTTTTAAAAAAAAAAAAAGTCCATGTCAGTGCTATCAATACTATTTTTTGTTGTTGTTGTTAATCATGAATGCAGAAACAAACTAAAAAAGGTTGTAAGAGAAAACAAGAGAATGTAGGCGATACTTAAAAAATCAGTATCCGGTCGAAATATTCCTCTTTGCCCCCAACGTTTTGCATTAACATGTTTATAATCTATTGAGTTTTCTTTCCAAATTACTGCCTCCTTTATCTAGAGGTTGTATTTGCTTTCAACCTCCAACCATCAAACAGTATGTTTAGCTTAAACCAACTTTTTAAAAATGCAAGCATGTGCTGCTGCAAAGCCTTTTCCATAATTCAACTAAATAAAGATAATCATACTGAGATACAAATGTGCTCTGTTTCCACTGAAGAGTCTTTCAAGAGTGTCCTCTGTTGGTCTCCAAAGACAGGAGGCGGTTACCATAGGTGGGAGGAGCCAGTGCTGGGCAGGTATGGAAGGACCCGGGTGCAGGGACGTGCCTGCCCAGGGATCTCACTCAGGTGAGGACCCCACGATACTCGACAATACCGGGTGCCGCAGGGCCTTGGATACAGCAGCTCAGACCCCACAGACTTGAGAGCAGCCCACATGGAGACCCCAAAGGCAGAGCCAGACCCGGGGGTTCAGGTCCACGACCTGGTCCGGTCAGCAGGCCTTGGCCACCCCCTTGAGGCACTGCCCAGATCTTCAGGCAGTCCTTCCTTGAGGACAGTGGTTTCCAGAGCCTGACCCCCAGGGAGCCCCCTGGGAACTGGTTAGAGAAGCATGTCACCCTCAGAACTGTGGGATCTAAGCACCCTACTGCTTGGGGCTAGGCCAGGCTTTCCTGGCGGGCGCCCCGAGGCTGTGGTATATGGGGACAGGCTTGCCCTGATGGCCCTGGGCACCGACCCCTCCGTGGCCTTGCTCCTGGCCTAGGGCAGGGCCAGCTCCACCTGCTATAACGAGAATCCTGAATCAGTTCAGCGAGATGCCTCAGTGTGCCCTTTATCAATTCCTGAGTCCTGCTGTCCCTGGGACAGCTGATCCCCTGGGCCCCCCTCCGCACAGTGGGGCCATTGAGTGCACTTTCTTTCCAAGCGTTTTATCCTGATGTATAACTTGTAAACATGTAGTCATATGGCGAATGGAGCTCCCTCAGTACTTTTGCAAGAGTAATGGGCAGGCCTGACGTTTGGCTTCCCAGGCTCGCCCACAGCCTGGGGGATGTCCCTGTGCTGCATTGAGACCTGCTGAAGGTGGCCGTTTCCATGATTTATTTAGGCTCTAGGACCGTACCTGCATCTTTAATGCCAGGCAGGCTGGGAGATTCTTGGTGTTATTTAAAAGTCTGCAGAACAGTTGCGAGCCAAGAGTTGAGCAATTGGATTATAAGTTGCATGTTTTCTAGAAAGCTGGCTAAGAATAATGAACGGCTCACATATGAATCGGTGACATATGACTCAGTTTTCACCCCAGAGAGACTATTTTCTTGAATCTATAATATGAGCCATTGTCGATAATGTAAACGCTCTTAAAGGCATTTTCAAAGTAGGTCATTTGAATCCACAGCTTTTGTCAGCTGTGGCTTGTAGCCCCAACTTTCATTCTGCAGAAGCGATAACCTTGAGTCTATTCTTTGGGGGCCGTCTTGGGGTGACCCTGGGGGCCTATGGCTTTGGGCTCGAGGACTCAGGGATGCATGAACAAGCAGCCTTACTTTTCGGAAGTCCCTTTTGCTTCCCTGTCGATAAAATGTGCAGGTGAATGTGAGGATGTGCGAGGCTGTTTGTCTGCTCACAGCACCTGGTGTGCTCCTGGGTCCCTCCACCCTGGCCCTGCGTCTAGGAAGAGGGCCCTTGGGTGGCGGGGACTTTGGCCTCAGCTTCACAAATTCACTCACATGCCAATCTGCTCTTGAGCTGCGTTCCTGAGGGCTCTTAGTGCTGGATTTAAAATGTGAGTAGTTATTTCTCGTTGAGGGCAGTGCCCAAACCCCTGTACTAGACATTGGCGTAGGTGAAATATTGAGGAATAAGGTTCATAATCCAGTCATCGCATGGTGTTTGTTGCACATCTGGGTGGGTTTGTTTTCACACCGAGATGGGGAAGCCAATGGCAGGTGCAAAAAAAGTTGGAGACATTTGATAAACCTGATTTTCTAGTACTGTGTGAAGGACGTTCCCAAATTACAGCCCGATATCTTTGTCTTTGTCCTCCAGACAAGGTTCCAAGAAAGCACCTCTAAATTTAAAATGGTGGGTCTGGTTGCCAATCTGGAAGAAAGCACACCATTTACCCTGTGCTTCTAGAATATTTAGACTCTCTCCAGCATACCTATTGTCACTTTTTCACATTAACGATCACTTTAAGTTTAGAGGCACTTAACCTCAAAAACCATCTAGAAGTTGACAGAACATGCTTTCTGAAACTATGCCTAACTTCGAGTGTGTGAACAAAGGTATCGTGTTTGCCTGCACGCAAACTCACCACAAACCTTGGTTTTGCCCCCACCTGCCCCCCGCGGGATGCTTTGCTCTCAGGAAGAAGGCTCTTCTATTGTCTGCCTGCGGGTGCGGGTTTTGCACATTATCTACCTAAAAATCCAGTATTTCTTCTCCTACGGATCTTTGAGAAATATTGTACCTTTGGGGAGATGGCTGTAGCAGCCTGACGTGGCAGCCGTCCGTACGGGGACATGTGGCCCATCTCCGAAGGAGGGTGCAGCCAGCTCAGCTCCTCCCTGTGAGTCGCCTGAAAACTATCTTCAGATTGTAATAAAGAACATCTCAAAGGAGGTTATTTTCTGAGGTTGACAGATCCTATTACTTAGTTTTAAAGCTCCTCTGAACTAGGAGGAATTCCACCAACATAGGCCCAGTCAGGTTCTTCTACTGTGTTTCTAATTAGAATTTAAGTTGCTTTTAATGTCAAGCCTAAAGGACCACAGTGAGAATGAGCTGCTGCCTGAAGAAATAAAACGTAAGGCTGATGTCTGGGCAGGTGGAGCCACAAGACTTGTTGCCCTTAATTCCCAGGGGATGTTGGCACGGGGGCATGGGGCATGGCAGCATGGGACTACGGGGCACAAGTCATGGAGCACAGGGCATGGGGGTATGGGGGCATGTGGGCATGGGGGCATGGGGCATGGGGCATGGATACAGGACATGGGGCATAGGGGCATGGGACCACTGGGCACGGGTCATGAGGCATGGGGCACAGGGGCACTGGGGCATGGGGCATGGCAGCATGGGACCACAGGGCACGGGGCATGGCGCATGGGGCACAGGGCATGGGGAAGGGGGTACGGGTCCTGGGACATGGGGGCATGGGGCATGGGGGCATGGGACATGGGGGCATGGTGGCACAGGACATGGGTCATGGGGCACAGGGCAGGGGGGCATGGGAGTATGGGTCCTGGGGCATGGTGGCACGGGACATGGGGCACAGGGCACGGGGGCATGGGTCCTGGGGCATGGGGGCATGGGGCATGGGACCACGGGTCATGGGGCATGGGGCGCGGGGCATGGGGCATGGGGCATGGGATGACAGGGCACAGGAAATGGGTCATGGGTCATGGAGCACAGGAGCATGGGTCATAGGGCACAGGGGCATGGCGGCATGGGGCATGGGGGCATGGAACCACAGGGCATGGGTCATGGGTCATGGGGACATGGGGGCATGGGGTACAAGTCCTGGGGCATGGGGGCATGGGGCACGGAACATGGGGCATGGGCCAGAGAGAGGGAGATGTAGAGCATCTACGGAGTACGTGTGTAATTGTCGTCAAATACCCTGGTTTAAAAATTAAACTAACTGATGTGTTCTGGAGGGAAGATGAGCACACTTAAGGAACCTGGGTCCTGACCCTTCCCTGGTGTGGGCACTAACTTCTCTCTTGTTCACCCTCACTGCTGCTGATCCCCAAAATCTGTGTACTTCTTGCTTCTCCCAGTGAAAACAATAATTTGAGTATCAAATATATGACTTTGCTTGGGTCTTTAATACTTCTTGTTAGAATTCTCTTTTAGGAATACACTGGGTGCAAAATATGAGCTCTTTCTTAAATGGGACTGCACCACTGTCCTACCCTTTCCCGACAGAGGGGTAAACATACAATGAAACTGATTGATATTTGCCAAAAAAGGTGTGAAAGAAAACAAGGAGTTACCTGAACTTAAAGCCTGAGAACTTGTCTACAGCTTGGTTGATTAGAAAAGCATTAAACTCTGGCATTGGTTTATCAAAACTTTATTTAATCTTCTAGAGCACAGGATCACATGGAGAATCTTGCAAATTTTGTAATTCTAAGTGTCACTGTCAGGGAAAGTTGATGCTAATTAAGGTAAAAGTTGATTTTTTAAAAAATTTGTCAAATCTCCGTGGTAGGCAACAGGTATAGTGGTAAAAGCAAAGAATTTTTTTATGTTTTTTTTTATTTTTAATTTTTAAGGACTTTATTTATCCATGAGAGACACAGAGAGAGGCAGAGACATAGGCAGAGGGAGAAGCAGGCTCCCTGCAGGGATCATGCCCTAAGCCGAATGCAGGCGCTCAACCACTGAGCCACCCAAGCGTCCTATCCCCAAAGAATTTTTTTAAATTAATTTTTATTTATTTATGATAGTCACACACAGAGAGAGAGAGAGGCAGAGACATAGGCAGAGGGAGAAGCAGGCTCCATGCACCGGGAGCCCGACGTGGGATTCAATCCCGGGTCTCCAGGATCGCGCCCTGGGCCAAAGGCAGGTGCCAAACCGCTGCGTCACCCAGGGATCCCCCCAAAGAATTTTTTAAATGATGGACTGGAATCCTGGCTATTTGTTAGTGTGACTATGGACAAGGCATTAAGCTTGCCTCTATCTATCTATTATCCTGGGATTTAGGAGCAGACTTTTCATGAGGATTAGCGATAACTATATGACTTCCCTTAACAAAATTTTTGGCAGTTGATGATGGTTATTAATGATTATTTTCCAAGCCATGTACTAACATAGGTTGAGGTCTTGGCGTTTTCCAAAATGGTTCTATAATTCAAAGAATTTACATCATAGCATTATGTAGAGTCTAGAATTTAAAAATGTTTGACAAGAGCATCAAATGACTAACAATCTCAGAATCTTCGGTTCAAAAAAAAAAATCTTTGGTTCAAATGACCCTAGTTAAATTTTGGCAAAAATGCAGTAGCTAGGGACAACACCGTGAACGTCACGGCCTCTTTGGGGGAGTTGAGCTTCAAAGATACAGTCTCTTAAGGGAAAATCTAAACCATGAATGGAGCTGTCGTCTGTGAGAGTTCAGAGACGTCCCACAGCGTGGTTCTCAGTTTTAGAAGCTCTCAGGGTTTGTGATTGTAGGTCCTTTTCTAGGGCAGGATTCTCATGACCCTCAGGATCTCCACCCCACGGAGTGCAATGAGGCCATTTGGAAATCCCAAGTGGAAGACAGAAGTGGACGAAGAACAGGCAGGATGGGAGAAGGTAGGAGGAGGCAATGGCATGGACAGTTGTGGGTTAGGGATGGGACGTCAGTGAGGCATCCATAGGATCCCGATGCTCCTGGAGGACCAGGCCAAAGGACAGACGTGGGCCTCAAATGGCGATTTAGCCCATGCTCATAGCTGGGAAAGTGTGAAGAGTGAGGACAAAGAAGAGACATGATCTGGAAATGCCATCAAAGGAGAGGAAAGAGACCGTGAGGCCATGAGCGGAGCTGAGAAGGGTGGACAGGGAAGAGAAGAGGCCAGGAGGAAGCACATGTCTAGGGCTAGGGACTGAGCAGCAGGCCACCGAACACGTGGAAATGAACTTCTCGGCCCCTCGAGGGTGGTCAGGGCTCAGCACCTGGCCCGGGGCAGGTGTAACTTCCCCAACAAATTATTGTTCCTGTCGGTTCAAAGAACAATAATCACTCCCTAAAAAAACAATCACAAGCCCAATACCATTTTTAATTTATAAATATTCTTATTTTTAGTTCAGGGAGGATAGACAATTGGATTTTTTGGAGAACACTGTGCCCTTATATTTTAATTTGGATGCTATGTAGAATTTTAAGACCTACCTGAATTAAATTTAAATGATGATTTAGAATATAACCGTACCATAATCTCACTAACTCAAATTGAAATAATGCCCTGCCATTTTCCAAAACATCACCTCATTTCTTTTTGAATTAATTTTCTTAAACATGTCAAGCTAATTGAATGAGAGAAACATCACTGGAAAGAGACCTTCCTCACATTTGGGCCTTTATTTTCCAAATATAAAATTTATAAATTTTCTCAACAATTCATTAGCCAGGGACCCCCTCCCGGGATGAGGGAGTGCATCTAGTGAAAAAATTAATTCCTAAACGAGAAGCTTCTGCCGAAATGTCTCCCATAGGACACACACAGTTCTAGAAGAAAACCACCCTCAAATATAGGAGGCCAGTCAAGGAATGCACCAAAGTGTGAATATTTATAAGGCGGCCCTCAAGAACAAGGAGCCAATCATCATTAGACCCTTTGGTATCCATTATAATAAAATTAATCTTGATTAATTCATTCATTATTAATCTAGCATTCAAATGCAATTCCATAGAAATTGCATTGTGATTTAGCAATTAACTTACACACCAAGATTGAGAAGCATTTCCTTGGTCCTGCAAGGCACCACTCTCCACCGTGTCAGAGAGTGAAAGGCAGGCCCAGAAGATCCATTTATCTAAAACTATCCCAGGAAAAGGAAAAAGAAAAAGAAAAAAGGAACTATCTGAATTATAAATACTGAAGCAGGGAGAGCTCTTTCTCGCCCTACACACCACGTGCCTGAAGAAACAGAAATGCTTCACCCCTGTTGGGAGAAGCTCACACACACTCCCAACATCTAGACACACCTGAGGTCTGTACGCTGTCGGGTCGGATTTTGAGAGTTTCTCCTTTCTCCTCAGCACCTGCATGAACTTTTAAGGAAACACAGTTGGGGCACGTGGGGGGCTCAGTGGTTGAGCATCTGCCTTTGGCTCAGGGCATGATAATGGGGTCCTGGGATCAAGTGCCACATCGGGCTCCCTGCATGGAGCCTGCTTCTCCCTCTGCCTGTGTCTCTGCCTCTCTCTTTCTCTGTGTCTTGAATGAATGAATGAATGAATGAATGAATAAATAAATAAATATTTAAAAATTAATAATAAAAATAAATAAATAAACACGGGATTCCACGGGAACAAAGCGTAGGCTCATAGCATCAGTCCCTTGGGATTCCGCTTGTCGTTAGGTGACCGTCAACATGTCAAGTGCTTGGCCAGGGCGCTGTGCCATCGTCAGGGCAGAGGCCGGGGCTGGGGAGAGCACTAGGGCTGGCTTGCGGAGACGAGTTCTATCACCAAGTCATCAGGGGAGGCTCTGGGAAGCTGTCTGTGCCGGCACCCAACACTGATTTCATGGTTCGGGCGCCCCAGGCCCTGCTGCCCTCGTGCATGAAGGGTTAATACTGTCTCGGAGATGACCGACCAATGGCGGGCTGGGTGCTTCAGCTCCTGAAAATGTCTGTACATCTGCAAAAATATGAAGGTTTTCATTATCCGTCCCCACCTCCACGGGAAACAAATGGGTACCAGAACTCTGCTGCTGCCCGTTTCTCCTGTCCAACATTTGCAGGAGTCCACCCAGGAAGGTGCTGGCATATTGTATTCATTGTGTTCAAGAGAAGGACAAAACAAAACAAAACAACAAAAAAAAAACCCACGCCAAGTTCTCCAATGAGCCCTGGAACTATTCCACGCTGAGGATGTTTACACAGGTCTCTTGATTGCATAGGAAACAAATGTTCTTATTTTATCTGACCAGCCCTACCCTGTCTATCTGGGGCTGCGGAGGAAGAAAGGAGCACTTGCATTGACCCGTGAAAGGTAGAAACGAGTTTCTACATCAAATGGAGAATAAACTGAAGCTTCAGTCTTGGTAGGGAATCTGCTCCTACGCCGCTGTCGGATGTGGGAGTTTGTAGGGACTGTATGGACCTGGTCATAGCGCTGACCTTCGGGCTCCAGGGCAGGGTCTGCCCCTGGCACAGGCAGCTGTGCTTGCATCAGGTGCCGCCAGCCGGGCCCCAGGCAGGAGCTCAGCTGCAGCAGGTGCTCGCAGCAGGTAGTGCACCTTGGCATCTGCGCTCACAGGCCTGTTTGGAAGGAGGCAGACACGGGGCTCACTTGCTCCCTGGGCAGGGGCACATCTCGGAGAGGCACAGAAAAGGGCCACGTGGCCCTGGTGTCCCGGACACCCATTTAGGGAAAATATCCCGGTGACTGAAGGCAATGCTGGGCAGCCTCAACCCTCACGCGTGGGCTTGGCTGCAGCTGACATCTGAGGAGGTGCGTGCTCTAGAGGACAACTGTCATCATGCAGTTATGCTGGATTCTCAAGTGTCTCTCCTTGAACAAGCATTTGTTCCCTGCAGGGAGCCACGTGCTCGCGCCGAGATGCACAGTTACACGTGGTCCAGTGTTTATAAAACATGGAACACAATTTAACTGTATTCCCCCTTTCTTGTGTGTGTGTGTGTGTGTGTGTGTGTGTTTTAAGATTGTATTTATTCATGGGAAACACAGAGAGAGAGGCAGAGACACAGGCAGAAAGAGAAGCAGGCTCCCTGCGGGGAGCCCAATGCAGGACTCGATCTCAGGACCCTGGGATCATGCCCTGAGCCAAAGGCAGATGCGCAGCCACTGAGCCACCCAGGTGCCCCTCTTTTTTCTTTTAATCTAACAGTTTTTATTATACGAACTTCACCCCTTTCAAGGGTACATCTGCTTGGTTACTCAGTGAATTTGCTGTTGTGCTTTAGGACATTTTCATTACGCGCATATGGTCTTTAAGGCCTGTTCACAGTTACTTTGTTCTAATCTAGTTGCTGCCACTGCCGAGGGTCCCTGTCTGGACATTTCATACACATACACAAGGAATAGTGCACGTGTGCACGACGTGGCTCCTTGTCTGGCTTCTTTCACTCAGCACGACATTTCCAAGGTCCATCCCCATTGTAGCCTGTGCTCGCATTTCATTCCTCTCAACGGTGGGCCTGTACGCCATCGTCCGGATATGCAGCATCTTGTTTACCCACTCATCGATGGATGGGCATTGAGTGGCCTTCTTTGGGGGTGTGAACAGTGCTGCCGTGAATGTGCACGTGTGAGTCTTCCCCGATAACATGTGTGCTCACTTCTCTTAGGCGGGGCTGGAGTTGGTGGGTATGACAACCCACTTATGATTAAATTTTTAAGAAATGGCCAGGCTGTCTTCCACGGTGGTGGTACCATTATTCACGCCCACTGGGGTGATGTGGTTCCTGCCTCTCACCAGGATCATGCGCTGTCTGTCTTTTTTTTTTAGGAAAGGCATAGCTGAGGGGGAAAGAAACCTTCTCTGGATCATGGGGGCTGAGAAAGGACAATGTTCAACAGAGGCAACAGGTCTCAACGTTCCTGACTTGATATGGCACGCACAGCGTTTCATGCTCACATGCATGTGCATGTATGCACACATACACTCACACACAGCACATTTCATATGCATGTACACCACACATATACATACATCTGTGCACACGTCACATCTCATTGACCTGTATGAACCTCATAGGCAAGCCCAGCAGCGGGGGGTATGGGGACGTTGTGACTGCCTACTCAGGCATCGCGGGTCATACGAGAGTAAGTAAGGTGTGCATAAATCTCTCACAGAGGCGTGAAGTACACAACTGTGAAAACTAATAGAAGTCCTTGTGAGTGTTGTTGCCTAAGATGGGGACTGCACAATTCTGGAGCAGTGTGGTCCCAAATGAAAGGCAGGAAAACTGACACCAGAACCTTCCAGAAGACTTACAACACATATTGATAAATGTGTTCATCGAGATGCACTAGAGAAGAGTGTATTCGGCAACTGTGAACATCTGGGAAATGCTCACTACCACGTTCTTCTCCTGAGAGTCACACCCTCGTTGAGACTCTGCATCGTCTGGTGGTAATGCAACCTATTTTCCTCTGAGTCAGACTCCCTAGCTCTGCTGGGTCATGGAAGAGCTGTGCACAGACGCCACTTCATGCCCGGCGTCCAGGAAGGGGTTGGCTGTGCATCTTGGGTGGAGTGAACAGGCTACCTTTTCCCCCTCTGCTTAACCTCCAGGCTGGGTCTTCTGTGGAGCTGTCTTGGAGGACGTACTTGGAGGTAAGCCTCACCCGATGGCAAGCAAAATATAATTCGATGTGCTACCAGTTACGAGGAGGTGAGGTCCCCTCAGACTATTAAGACAACAGAACACCAGTGTTCCAGAACATAAGCAGGAAGATGTTTCCTGATTTATGTATTTCTCCTCAAATACCTGCTTTCCCAGAAAGACACATTATTGAGGTGGGAAGCAAACAGATGGGATAAAGGCAAAGAGTAGGAAAACTTGATTGAATTTAAATAACAGCAAAATCTTCCTCAAGGGCACCTGCCACAGCACATCTAGGCTGTCGGGGAAGCCACACTATTGACACACAGGACGACAGAGGATCCATAGGAAGGGAAAAAAAAGCCCAATTATTGGCTGCTTTTGTAATTAGAGGCAGAAAGTATCAAGCGTTTGTTCAGATGGATAGAGAAGGCGTAATGCGAAGGGATATAAAGGTGACTGTCGTGGCCTCGGAGCTAAGCAGAGCAGCCCCCATTCTTCGGGAATCCAGCCGCAGCATGCTGTTGGGCCCCGTGGGAAATGGCTCTTCCTCTTGTTTATAACAAAAGCAGAGTCCCCGACAGAACTTTGCTGCAGGATACTGCGTCTACGTGACTGATGGGCGCCCAGGCCGAGGGGACCCTGCTGGCATGATCACATGCACACGTCTGGAGATGTTACTTAAATGACACCTTTGCATCGTGACGCTGTTCGTAAGCACGGCTGTAGAAGAAATATTGCCATTTTTGATCGGAGCAGACGTATTCAATGCAGACATCAAACCACCTGTTGGAGCGACAGTAGATGCAACCTCCTTCATGTGGTTTTTCCCTTTCCCTCATGTCCACCAACACTTGGATGAGTTGGGCTGTGGATTATTCCTGAGCTTTTCAAAACGCGACAATGAGCAGAAATCAAGGGCCTTGTGCGTTTTTTCACTTTGAAAAAAGAAAGAAAAGCTTTTCTTACTGCCTGGTTCCGATAGTTCTGACGTGTGATGGAGACACTGTATTTAGTGGCGTTAGGTGGGCAATGTTTTCTAAAAGGTTGATTTCCATGAAGGACCTGTGAAGGCAGGTGTGGCGCTGCCAGGGGGAGTAGACAGGTGGCTTCCTCAGTGACGTTAGGGGCAAAGCCGCCCAGGCCTGGGTCCACAGCCAGGGGCCCTGCCAGCGCCGGGGCAATCACCCAGGAGGAAGACCCTGGGCCTCATGAGGGGAACGCTCATGATCCTTCTGTGCAGGACATGGAAACAAGACCATCGTGTGCGTGCAGAAGGCCACCCATAGCGTGCGGAGCAGCCCCACGCCGTCTTGTATTAAGTGAGGAGAAATAAGTCCATTGGTTCAGTAGCCTCCTTTTACATTTGGACCCTAGAAACATGAAAGACAAAGATGTCGTCCTGACACAAGGGCCCATTCAGGGCACTGGTCCTACAGCTTGGTCACAAGGCTGCACCAGCCCAAGAGGTGCAGTGGGTCTCACCCAGGTAGATTCTTGGTGCTTGCATCCCCTAAAACCTGGGTTAAGTCTCTGAGATTAAGCTTTGTTATGTCCGCCAGGCTCTGCTGCTCCCTACACATCGCCCCATGTACCCGTGGCTCCAGAGCCCCCATCCCTGGCCTCCACAGTGCAGGTGCCATGCTGGTGCGGCTTGTGAGGCATGACCCGGGGCAGGCAGTGTTAGTCCTAGTCTCGCTCATGGAACCCTGAGGGGATCACACAGGAGAACTCAACAAATATCCTTGGATGGACAAGGTGTGCTTTCTGGACCTAGCTGAGGGGATCCCAGGATAAGGATGCTAGGACCCAAGGCAGCTGCGTCCCCACTCACAGTCACCTGCATTTGTTCTGTGCGCCTTCACCCAAACTAACAGCTCCACCCCTGCTGGAACATACTAGGCTCCCATCTCTGCCCCCCTTTCAGGCTGGTGGGGCTTGTGGCAGGTGTGATGGGTGGGCTTGGGGACCCATGTCCGTCCTGGGCTGAGAACACAACTGCCCGATAAGGAGGCCACATGTCTTCTTGTTTCCTGGGCATGTGGCTCACACCCGCTGTGAATCGTGGGCTGCTCCATCAGCAGTGACTGCATCCCCATGATTGTGATGAGTAGAGCTCTCAGGCCTCAGTGTTGTACTTTTACAACACGGATCGTGAGGACTGTTTGTCGCTCCCACAGAGCCTCACCTGTACTGACTGGCAGGCTGGCAGTGTGTGGCTCCTTCCCAGCTGACTCTCACCCTATTCTGTCCCATGCCCTGGGGTCCTCGATGACGATGCCTGACGCCCAGGGCAAGTACATCATCCCCAGGATCCTCACATTCAACCCCGCATCCCCAGGGGACTGTAGCCTCTCTCCTGTGACAATCTACATGAGAAAACTATTCCTTTCCTTTGTCCATCTTTATGCAGATGAATAGCCAAGATTTTATTTAAAAACAGATGAACAGCCGTACTAACCCTCTAAAACTGAAGGAATGAAGTGAGAAATTCCAGGACCTGTGAAAAGTTCAGGCTGGTCCCACGGCAGAGCATTCATTCATCATCGTGGAAAATACGACAAACAGGCTTGTCATGTAGTTAGGTAGGAACATGTGTTGGGCAGTGATATTTAAACTCACTTTTGGAGGCAAAACACAAGGTCACAAACAGGAAACAGATAAGTGACAGACCTAGGCATGTGGGTGGAGGGGGGTTCACAGCATTGGGGGTGGGTGCAGACGCCCGCACCTGCTCTTCCCGACTCCGCAGCTCCTCGCCTTCCCTGGTGCTCCACACAACCAGCCCCACACAGCAATCATCTTCCTCAGGAACAGAGAACACTGAGGGGGATGCAAGCTGCGGAGGCACGTTTATGCACCTGGGCTCCCGTCACCTCACCATGTGCACCGGGGATGCTTCTTCCTTTGCACTGGCCTCCTGCCTCTTACCTTCACCTGTCTGTCCTGATTTTGCCCTCTCAACACCTGGCAAACTCCCTATTTCTTTGGGAACCCCCCTTGTGAGCAAAGTTTTGGCACTGGCCGTATTATCCCTGCCCCCAGGAGCGATGGTGGATAACAGCAATGGGAGCTCCAAACGGCTGATCAACCCGCCACGTGCAAAGTGAGATGCCACAACAAAGGGGAAAATGTCTTCAATTACGAGAAACTGTTTCGTGGTTCTTAACTTGCCACCAGTCCAACTGTACAAAGCAGATTTCTAGTGGAGTTTGAAAGGGAGGATTTTGTGAGCAGACTTTGTTTAGGGGAAGAATGTGTCTGGGAGGGGCCTCCCTCTGCTTTACACCCATGACAGGGACACTGCCACTCTCAGGGGTGGGGACATCACAGTGCAGGGCCGCCTCAGCCAAGTCTTCCTGCCACCAGCTCCCCTCTTGTACTAAACTTTGGGGGTCAGCGATCAACACCACACAGGGAACTCAGAATCCCTGGGGGAACAGAGGTGCAGCAGGGAGAGGACCAGCCCACCCCAGGCTGAGGACAGGTGCTCAGTCTGCAGCCAGCCCTTTTTGGACAAGACACGTTTTGCTCAGTATCAGGGACAGTTCTGACTATTGCACTAAAAATACGTTTGTAACATAGATTATAAAACATTGTATTCCGGGATCCCTGGATGGCGCAGCGGTTTGGCGCCTGCCTTTGGCCCAGGGCGCGATCCTGGAGACCCGGGATCGAATCCCACGTCGGGCTCCCGGTGCATGGAGCCTGCTTCTCCCTCTGCCTGTGTCTCTGCCTCTCTCTCTCTCTGTGACTATCACAAATAAATAAATAAATACCTTAAAAAAAAAAACAAAACAAAACATTGTATTCCATAAAAAAATTACCAAAAATCCATGAGATTTGGAGTACTCTTCTGGTAATAGGGGGAAAACTCGCCCACGTTGTACATCTTGAAGGCACAGTGTGGGGCTAACTGGGTTGCCTCTCAACACTACAGTCCTGGTCATCTCGGTTAGCTGGCAGGGTCGCTAATGGCTCACTGAGAACTGGGCAGCTCAAATACGTCTGCTTTGGCTCATCCAGCCCCGAGAACATCCCAAGCCTTAAGTAAGTTCTGCTAATTTTTAATTTTCCAATGAAAGCTGTTTCCAGCACTACCCAGGCTCTCTTTTCAGACTTAGGCATTTTTAAAGTAAACTGAGCAGGACCTCGGGCTCAATGGGGCAGAGTTAAGGACTATGATTCAATATTAGCTTACTTCTTTTTTGAGATGTTTGATTTCATTGTTCTGTGTAGAGAAGGAGGCAAGTAGCTGCTATACTGTCATAAAATGTGCTGCATAAGATAATAAAGTAATTGTTATCACACCAGATGGCAGCAAGGTATGTAACACACAGTCAAGGAGGGACGGCTGTATTGTAGATGCTCAGTCGCTCAGTCCCCTGGTTTCCTCCTGGGAGATGATGAACATCTGGGAATTTTCATACACAGAAGGCCTTGAACCCATGATGCGCATCAGGCCAGTCAGAGGACCAGGGCTGCTATGGGATTCTGTGCACATGTGCACAGGGACACATGCTCAGAGTAGATTTATGTACATGCACATATAGTGCACATAGGTAACATATGCAGTGTATACACACAGAGTTTATACAGTGTGCACACAGAGTATCTACAGTGTATACACAGAGTATATACAATGTACACATAGAGTATATAAAGTGTATACACAGTATAAACAATGCGCACATCAGACTATATGCAGTGTACACATGCAGACTACAGTGTGCACAGAGTATATATAGTATATACACACAGAGCACATACAGTGTGAACACACAGTATATACACACAGAGTATACACAGTGCACACAGAGTATTTACAGTGTACACAGAATAAACAGTGTGCACACACAGTATATACAGTATATATATACAAAGTATGCACATCACGCACACATAGTATATACAGTAAGATGCACAGAGTATACACAGCATGCACACATAGTGTATACAATAAGATGCACAGAGTATACACAGTGTGCACAGAGTATACACAGTACACAGAGTATATGTAGTGTGTACATCCAGTATAGACAGTGTGCACACATAGTATATGAAGTGCACACACAGGATATACACAGTGTACATACACAGTATATATAGTATTTACATATAGAATATACACAATGTGCACACAGCATATACACAGTGTAAAAACAGAGTATAAACAGTGAGCACACAGAGTATACACAGTACACGTACAGAGTATTCACAGCGTGCACACACAGTATACACAGTATAAACAGAGTATACACAGTGTGCACAGAGTATATACAGCACACACACAGCGTATACACAGCGTGTACACAGAGTATGCACAGCACACACAGAGTATACACAGTGTGCACAGAATATGCACAGAGTGCACACAGAGCATATAGGTACACACCTACATCTACACGGTATATATTCTCCATTATTTCCCTGCCTGTGAGGACAAAGTCAGTTCTCTGCTGGGAACTATCAGCTGGATTTCTACTTCCTGAAACCTTTTCTCCATCGAGTCAGGAACCCAGAGAAAGATCACAGATTAAATTGTTCTGAAACAAAAATGCCCTCCGGGTGCATCCAGCATCCTTAAGAATGTATGGAACAGCAGCGACAAGTCCTGCGCCATCCCGCAGCCGATCTGGAGGGCTCTGCTCACATGAGTGTACTTCAGAGAGAGTGACAGAAGTACACTGCCACTCCAGTTAATGGATTTATCAAATACCTTATTTCATGCTTTCTGCTTTTGATTTATGAATTTTGATCCTGGAGACAAGGACCCTGTGAGTATTGATTGTGGGAAATGTCAGACCAACAGAAGTTAATTTCACTTGTGCATGTGGAAGTCTCTGATTCTCTGACAGCGCTGTCTGCGGACCATCAGCTGTCAGGCGCTAGTGACACGGTACTGTCACTGCGCGCTGTCACCACAGCCAGTTGTCCCACCCAGCACACCCGAGCCACACCACCCTATGGATTGAACAGACACAAATATGTATCTGGAAGTGGGTGCACCAGAGGCCTGTGGCTGTGGGTGAGAAGGAAGACAGTAGACGGCAGGGGCTCTCCTCAGAGTTGGGGGGGTGGGCAGGGTGCCCTGTCCTTTGAGACTTCACGCTTTTGATTGTAATATGCTTGATAGGGTAATGGAATGTCATCCTGCCAGCTCTCGAGCTGGTTAGGGACAGTTTATTTATTGATTGACTTTCTTTGTAAATTATCAATCTTTCTTATGCCCCCAACACTGAGTCATTACTTATGAATAATATACTAATGTGGTGTCATGCAGCAGGAG
This sequence comes from Canis aureus, assembly GCF_053574225.1. Taxonomy (NCBI): domain Eukaryota; kingdom Metazoa; phylum Chordata; class Mammalia; order Carnivora; family Canidae; genus Canis; species Canis aureus. The sequence continues at coordinate 2,460,934 of NC_135611.1, read as the reverse complement.
CATCTGCAAGGGAGGCCTCGTATGCCTCCGAGGCTACATCACAAGAAGTGAACCCGCTTCCTGAGCTGTGGACTGAAGACTTCATACAGGTTATAAGACAATGACATCTCAGCCACATGCTGCAGCGCATTGTATGCTTACATTCACACATAGACGTTCGTGCAAATGGCTGTGCATTAATAGGATGAGCACATTTTCTTAAGTTGCACGAAGACAGAGGAAAAACAAAATCAAAGTATGTATCACGGACACAGTATTGTTTCCTGCTGCAATGATGGTAAGGTTAATTAAATCTTAATTGCACTATAACCTTTCAATCAATAGCTTTTTATTCTTGCAAAAAAGTAGCTAAATTCTAAGGTCAGATATTAGAGAGTTTGACAGAGGGATTCAAAGACACCACCCCACTGCAAGTTTCTTGAAAAATATCGATATTTTAAAATACAGTTTATTTTTTCATTTCAGTGTCACAGCAAAACTGAAAGGAGGATAGAGATATCCCATGTGCACCCTGACCCCGCACACGCACAGCCTTACCCATTATCAACATTCCCATCAGACTGGTACATTTGTTATACTCGATGAGCTTACATTGAAACATCATTATCACCCATAGTCCACAGTTTACATTAGGGCTCACTCTTGGTGGTAGGCATTCAGTGGGTTTGGACAAATGTGGAATGACATGCATCCACCATTATAGTGTCATGCAAAGTAGTTTCACTGCCCTAAAGAGTCCCTGGTGCTGTACCTATTCATCTCTCCCTCCCTCCAACCCCAACAACCAACTACTCATTCTTTTTTTTCTCTCCATAGTTTTGCATTTTCCAGAATGGTCTAGAGTTGAAAGTGTATTGTATGTAGACTTTCCAGACTGGCTTCTTCCACTTAGTGATTGCATTTAGGTTTCCTCCTTGTTGTCTTTTCATGGCCTGGTATGAAAACCATTTTATTTCTTTTGGGGGCTGAATAACATTCAATTGCTTAGATATTAGTACAGTTTATTTATCCATTAGCCCAAGGACATTTTGGTTGTTTCCAAATTTTGGATATTATGGGTAACACTGCTCTAATTATCCATGTGAAGTTTTTGTAGGGAAATAAATTTTCAGATCATTTAGATGGACACCAAGGAACACAATCGCTGGATCATATGGTAAGAGTATATTTAGTTTTATGAGAAACTGTCAAAGTGTCTTCCAAGGGGACCGTGCCATTTTGCTTTCCCACTAGCACCAGATGAGAGCTCCTGTTGCTGCACATCATTGCCAGCATTTGCTGTTGTCACTGAATTTTATATAGAGAGAATTATTTTGACTGCAAATAGAGATAGTTTTACCGCTTCCTTCCTCACCTGGATGCCATTCATTTCTTTTTCTCGAATTATGACACTGGCAAGAACCCCTCATACGGTGTTGAATATAAATGACGTTCCTAATCTTTCATGGGAAAGCATTCAGCCTTTCATTATTTAGTTACTGCATTAGCTGAAAATTTTTAATAAATGCCCTTTATCGAGGTAGGAAGTTTACTTCTATTCCTAGTTTGCTGAGAACATTAATCAGGTATGGATGTCAGGTTTTGTCAAATGATTTTTCTCTATTGGGGTAATAGTATACATTTCTTATTTTAGTTGTTTAATTGACTGATTTTCAAGTGTTGAATCAACCTTGCATTTGGAGATGAGCCTTGCTATATCCTCATTTGTCATCCTATATTTTTGGGTTGAATTTGCTAAGACTTTGTTTCAAATGTTTACTTGTATGTTCACAAGGAATACTGGTTTGTGGATATCTTGTAATATCTTTTCTTGGTTTTGATATAAGAGTCAAACTGGGCTTTAAAGAGGTAGTTGAGAAGTATTCTCTCTTCTTTAATATCATGGGAGAGCTTGTAAAGAAGTAGTGTTCACTCCCTTTAACTTTTTCTCAGAATTCACGGGTGAAACCATCTGAACCTGGAGTTATCTTTGTGGTAAAGTCTTTGTTCTGATGGGTTTTTTGTTTGTTTGTTTTTACAAATTTAATTACTGTAATGAGCATGGGACTATTAAGGTGTTCTCTGTTTCTTCTTAAGTGAGAATTTAGCAGCTCTTTAAATGTAACCCTCATGAAATTGCCGACCTTGGTTGTCATCTAGGTTTTAAAATTTGTTCGTGTTCTTTTATAACTCTTTTAATATTTGTAGAAGCTGGTGATGTCAGTGCTCTGATTCTTGATATTGGTAAATTGTCTGTACTGTTTTTTTTTTTTTTTGATCGTTCTGTCTAGAGGTTTATCAATTTAATCGATCTTCTCAAAAAACCAGTTTTTGGTTTCAGTGATTTTCTCTATTGTATTTCTGTTTTCTATTCCATTGATGTCAGCTCTAATCTTTATTATTTCTTGTCTAAAGCTTACTCTTGGGTTGATTTGCTCTTTTTCTTCTCTCATGCGGAAGCAGAAGCTGAAGATGACAAGTTAAGACCCCTCTTGTTTCTAGTTTGTGCACGTGATGTAGCAGCACCCAGCATTCCCAGTTTTCATTTTCACTTCTTCTTTGACCCATGGGGTTTTTAAGAAATGTGTCCTTTGTTTTCAGGTAGTTGGGAATTCTCAAGACTTGGTTTTGTTATTGATTTCTGATTCAACTCCATTGTGGCAGAGCACCAGCCACTATGACTTCAATCCTTTCAAATGTATTCAGACTTTTTTTCTTATGGCCGAGCAGAGTCTACCCCACCCGATTCTCTGTGAGCACTTGAGCAGAATGTGTGTCCTTTGTTGCTGGTGGGATGTTCTCATAATAACAATGAGAGAGATTGGCCAATAGCGTCACTCAATTTTTCTATATCCCTCCTGATTTTCTGTCTCATTCTTCTCAAAGCTACTGAGATGGGATAAGGAAATCTTTAGCATTAATTGTGTCATGTCCATATCTCCTTGTAGTATATAAGGTTTAGCTTCATGTGTTTCGAAGCACTGTTATTAGGTGTATAAATGTTTAGAATTGTTATGTCCTCCCGTTTGATTGAGCTTTTATCAGGAGGAAATGAGCTTCTTTGCTAACATCTCTTTCCCTAAAATCTAATGCATATTTATGTACTGACACCAACTTTCTTCTACTTAGTGTTAACATGGTATATAATTTTCCACCCTTTCATTTTCAATCTGTTTGTGTCTTTAGATTTAATGTGTGTGTGAAGAGAGAAGGCTTGTTGTCCAGTCTCAGAGTCTCTGGCTTCTCATTCTGTTACTTAGACCAATCCCATTTCACATGGTGATTGGTCTTGTCAGGGTTTCCTCTTACCTTGCCACGTGTTCTCTGTGTGCCCTATTGGTCTTTGTTCCTTTACTTCTTTATCTGGCTTCCTATGTGTTACACAAGTGTCATGTATTTTATGATTTTATTTTATTTTTCTTGATTTATTAGTTATAATTCTTTGTTCTGTTATTTTAGTGGTTGTAGGTTTTATAGTAAGTGTGGCAGGCAGAATAATGGCTTCCCAAAGATGTCCCTATTGTTATCCTCCAAAACTATGGCTATATTATGAAACATGCAAAGCAGATTTAATGCTGCAGATGGGATTAAGTTTTCTAATCAGCTGACCTTAAGATAGGGAGATTATTCTGGATTTTCCTCTGGCCTCATGTAATCACAAGTCTCTAAATGTGGAAGGGGAAAGCAAAGGGTCAGGGTTAGATCAACATGATGTTAGAAAGACTCCATGGGCCATTTCTTTCCCTGAAGTTGGGAGGGAGCCATGAGACAGGAAATGCAGGCAATGTTTAGGAGCTGTAAGAGGCAAGAAAATGCATTCTGCCCTGGAGGTCCCAGAAGGAATACAGCCCTGGTGATGCCTTGATTTTAGCCCAGTGAGATTCATCTCACATCTACAACTTCCAGAACTATAAGGTAATACATGAAGTACCTAGAGTATTCACCTATAATATAACAGAGTATAAACAAATCCAAAATCTATCATAAGGCTTACTACAGGTGCTACAACTCTGTATGATACATATTATTTGTATAAATGACTTAGCAATGTCCAAAGTTTGTCTAGCTCTAACAACTAGCACCATGCACACTGGTCACGGTATGAAATTGTGACTGCAACCTCATATTGGGAGAAATCTTATGGAGAATAACCTAAGGAAGTATTTGCTCACAGTATAATGGAAGAGACAATGGGCTCTAGTCTGGTTTGGTTCTGAAATTGTTCTCTGACTTTGCCCTGATTCTCAGACAAGGCAGTCTCAGCCCAAGTCCCAGCCCAGCCCCAGCCCCAGCCCAGACCAACACTAAACTTAGCCCAGACACAGCAGATCACCAGCCCCAGCCTCAGCCCAACCCAGACCCAGATCCAGACCAGACCCAGCCCAGACTGAACCCAGTCCCAGCTCCTGCTCAACACAGATCCAGATCAGACTAGTCTCAGACCAGACCAGCCAGTCCCAGATCAGCCCAGCCCCAAACAACTCCCATACGAGCCCTATCCCAGACCCAGTCCAGACTCACACCAGACACAGTCCAGATCAAACCTATACCTACACCAAACCCAGTCCAGACCCAGCAGAGCTGCAGCCCTAGCCCAGCCCCAGCCAAGCTAACCCTGACAAGCTCAGCCCAGCCCCAGCCCCAGCTCAGACCAGGAGTAAGTCAGGTTTATTCAGTCAGTCACAATGGCCACATATATTTCAGTAGACTCAGTGGACTTCAGTGGGAATTTGTGACTCAATTCTGGTTAATTAGTCATGAAAAACATTTGTTGAGAGTGCCCTGAGAAATATTTTCCATTTTGATGACTAAAGCACGGGAGAAAGAATCATTTCTTTTATCTCTGCATGATTTTGTAAAGATACAAAGCCTGGCATCCTGAGGCTCCTTTTTTTTTTTTTTTAAAGATTTTATTTATTTATAGAGACACAGAGAGAGAGAGAGAGAGGCAGAGACACAGGCAGAGGGAGAAGCCGGCTCCATGCAGAGAGCCTGACGTGGGACTCGATCCTGGGTCTCCAGGATCACGCCTCGGGCTGCAGGCGGCGCTAAACTGCTGCCCCACCGAGGATGCCCCCATCCTGAGGCTCCTTGACCATTAGAAGGTCCAAGCCCAATGCACTACAGACCATGGAGCCAAAGATGGAGAGACGTGAATACAGATGTTTTTAAGTCCTGACTAAATCAACGCTAGTGTTACTCATCTCCAGACCTCTTGCTATGTGGGATCAAAAAAATCATTTACTATTTGAGACAGTTGAATCATTTCCTATTGGTTTCTCTATAATACACCACTTGGGATACTGTGTGCCAGCTTAACAAGAAATGAATCGGGAATCAAACTCTGTGTATGTGTGCACGTGTGCATGTGTATGTGTGTATATGTATTCATATGTGTACACACACGTGTGCATATTTGTAATCGTGTGTGCATGTGTATTCATGTATGCATGTGTGTATATGTACACACGTACATATGTGCGTTGTGTATTCACGTGTGTATGCGTACTTGTGTGCATGTGCATGTGTGTGTACACATGCACACACCTCTCCTTTACTCCTTAAGACCACTGTTGAGCTAGAAACTTAATTGTAGCAAGCAGCTATTGTGTGTTAGTAGGTTAGTGACCCTGGGATGTCAGGCAGCTCACACAAATGCTCTGGGCCTCAGTTTCCTCACACTAACTCATTATGTGAGGTCCTGTAATGAGCTACTCAAAGTTGTAAGCCATTTAGAAAATGTAAAGTACAATATAAATTTTAAAACACAGCATGAATACAAAAAATAGTGAAAGGGAATAAAGGGGAAAGGAGAGAAAATGAGTGGGAAATATCAGAGGGTGACAGAACATGAGAGACTCCTAACTCTGGGAAACGAACAAGGGGTGGTGGAAGGGGAAGTGGGTGGGGGGATGGGGTGACTGGGTTACAGGCACTGAGGGGGGCACTTGATGGGATGAGCACTGGGTATTATGCTATATGTTGGCAAACTGAACTCCAATAAAAAATAAAAATAAAATAAAATAAAAAAATAAAACACAGCATGATCAATCCCATCCTGCTTAAAGCCATTAGAAGTGTTGCTGAATGTAAGAAGTTGGAAGGATTTTTTTTCTTCTTTTTGGCTGTATACCAGTTCTCAAAGGCCTTTTGGGGTGTCATTAGGTTTCAAAAATGTGACTATGACTTTGCAGTTTCCTAATGATCTTCTCTTAGAAATGGCAAAGGTAAAGGATTTAAAGGAAATTGCAGCAATTTTGAAATAGATTTGGCTCTGGATACTTCTTACTAATGTACCAAATAGTTTATAGTTGATGTATACCCACATTATCAGTAAGGTACCACAAAGGATTTTGAGTAAAAACTTATAGAAAGAGGAATAGGAAAGAGGTATTTTCTGGGCATGGAACGAATGAGGCAGTCCAAAAAATCTTTGATCACACTTTAGTTATAGCACAAAAGAGCTCTAGAGATTCTCGTTAAGGAACCAGATGATAGAATCCCTTCCCTGTGAGCATGAGCCTCTTTAGGAGCTGCAAAACAAGGCTGACTCGTCTACCTGGTACAGAGTGCATCAGTGGGTCTCTTGCCCACTTGTCCCCTTCCCAGGTTCCTGTCAGGAGCACAGTGGTCCTGGGAGGTCTGCTTTCCAGGCAGTTTCAAAAATGTCTCTTACTATAAGCTATCCTACTTGCCGCCACAATTAGTTTAAACGTATTCCTGAAACCTAAGCCTAAATTCCTGTCAAAATGTCTGCGAGACATAGTGAAGGAGCTGGTCTCTCCCGTGGGACGTACATGAGGCCCGTGGCCACTGTCTTGCAACCACTCAGGCAGGCAGCTTGGAGGTGCAGCGGTCACCTTGGGGAGGGCAGATGAAAAGCAGTCACATCCCCCTGGACTTCTCATTTACATAAGCCAATAAAGCCCACAGCTCCTTTGTTACTCTGTTACTTCTAAACTGCCTACTTTTTTGCTTTAAGTAATACTGTAGGGGTATAGATCGACACCGTAGAAACAGAATAATTGCAATCTTTTAGGAAGAGCTAGTAATGTAAATCACTTTAGTTGATGGGGAATAATATAAAATCTTCATAATAGTAATGTTCAATACGTTCCAGAAATCACAATTCTAGGCATGCCAGACCACAGCTACATTAGATGCTAAGTGAGCTAGAAATCCAAACCCATACTGCCCCCAGCTCCTCTCCTTGGGATCTTTCTGCTACCCATCGCCAACCTCACCTCAAATTGCCACCTCAGTTAGGCTTGGCGCCTGGAATCTCTTTTCCAGAAAGTCTTTCCTTTCTGGATTAGGTGTTTCTCCTTCAGGTCAGTTAACACGGTGTGCACGTGGCCACTGCTGCACCCAGCAAATGACCATGTTTTCGTTACATGCATCTGCTCCTCTCCCTGGACTCTGAGCATCTGAGAATGAGGAATTTATTTGATTTCGTATCATTCAGGAAATGCATCATGCTTGTTGCTCAACACTAATTGATTGTTAATGGGACCAATGAACAAATGCACAAATGCAAGAATGGGCATTTGGGGAAAGGTGATGAAGAATGTAGAATAATAGTCTAACATTGACTGTCCTCAGGTCATGACTTTAGAATTGCTGGTATTCATTGTGTGATTTCACTATAAAGAGAGTGAAGCTCAGTGGAAGTTTGTAAGACCTGAGGGTGTGCCCTGAAGATAATAACTATGAGGCTGTGTACTGGCCCAGATTTGCACTTGATAATCGTCAAAAAGCATCAGCTGAAAAATCATTTCCTAGTTTACGATGATGGTGGCTGTGAGGTTTCCCCAGGAAGGATTGAAATTCGTGGGACTCCCGGGTGGCTCAGCGGTTTAGAGCCTGCCTTTGGCCCAGGGTGTGATCCTGGAGTCCTGGGATTAAGTCCCACATCGGGCTCCCTGTATGGAGCCTGCATCTCCCTCTGCCTGTGTCTCTGCCTCTCTCTTTCTATCTGTGTTTCTCATAAATAAATAAATAAATAAATAAATAATCTTAAAAAAAAAAAAAAAAGGGAAATTTGATGTGGCTTTGTCTCTGGTCGGGGGTTGAACCAGCAGTGTGAACCAGCCTGCCATCCTCATTACTGTCATTGGCAACAGGCTATCTGTGGGTGCCCCTTGCATCACTGCCGCTGAACACGTTGACTGTCACCTGTACACATTCCTCTGCAGAGCAGATCCTCCAACCAGCAGCACACACTGCATGCTTGCCTGCCTCCCTCGCTAGATTGTGAGCAGCTGAGGTCACATGTAATGTTGTATTACCCGAAAACAGTGGTCCTCAGTGAACGATTGTTGAGTGAATGCGTAAGTGAATGCACGCTGAAGTATCAATATGTTGGTTAACTGCTTGGTAGTAGGTCTGTGCTTCACGGGAGTCACATTGTTGTCGGACACGTGGTGTCCCGTGAGTCATACGGATGAACTTCAGAAATGCTGGAGCTACTGGAGACAAGTATTCAAAGTGAAACACCTGTAAGTTTTAAAAATCTGTTAATTTTTTAAATCCACATTATCTACACAGAGTTAAATTAGGTGAAACAGAACTTATCTGTGAAAATTTCTTCAAAATTTAAGTCTCTTTTAAAAGACCATAGACCCGCCACCTTTTAAATTATCTTGATTTGTGCCAAGGCCGAGCTCCACTGATCTTCCAATCAGTTTAGTTATTTGCTGAATGCAACCATCCGTTTCATGTTTTTTAACTCTCACTCATACAGTAAAAAAAAAAAAAAAAAAAAAGTAATAAAACCACACTAGTCCCTAGCTGCAGTCACACTTATGTTCACCGATTTAGTTAAATTACATAGCCACAGATGATTACAGATATCATTTATTATATTGTATTATTTCTATGCACTTAAAAGTTTGGATAGCTTATCTTATTGCCAGAAAGGTGATAGGAAATAAATGAACTATATTGATTATTAAGAGTGAAAACATAATTTACAGGGGAAGAGATGATCTCTGCTTTGCTCCACTGGCACAGGAAATTTTGCAGGGACACCATCTGTTTAGGACATAAAATACTCCAGCCCAAGACTATGGGATTCCTAATTTGCAGCCAGCACACTTTTAATATGTAAAATAAGCTGTCTTCATGATTTCCATAGAAGTTGCTCAGTCCCCAGAAACAACTCTCTAGTCCAGCTGTTGGCACCATGGACTAAACTGGGCCTAACACCTGTTTCACCCATTTACATATTGTCCGAGGCTTCTCTGCATGACAACGTGGGGTTGAGTGGTCTGCACAGCCTAACACACTTACTACTAGCCCCCATTTTATAGGAAATGTGCAGATCCCAACTTTAGACAGTCAAACCTACTGACAGAATTTCTAGCCTCAGGAGCCAGGAGTTGGCAAAGAAAAGAAAGATGACCCTCCTGTGCTGCTGGACAAGAGAGAAGCCGACACCATGACAGTCCGGCCAGTACAGCAGTGAGTATTTTGTGAGGAGTAAAGCTGTGCTGAACACCATTCCGGGTCTCCTTTGGGGAGCACGAGGAGTGCCCAAGGTCACCCACAGAGCAAGAGGCACAACTTAGCCAACCTGAGCGCCCTTCCTTGGATCTTCTCCGGCTCCAGGGTGGCCTATTCCCACATTGGCCTTAGTGGCTGCCCCACCGTGTGGACCTCCTGTCCAGGCTACTCACTTATTGCTGTTTTATTTCAAAAATAAAACCAGACTTGTGAGTATCCTTCCTGCCAGAGCGAAGGCGGGGACTCCTATCATGAAACTTAGAGGGAAACAATTATCATGTATCATAATGATTTCTGAATAATTTATGAAAAAATGGAGACATTCTGCTGTTATTAAGGAGACCAGTATTGGCTAAGGACAATCACACTTTACAAATTATTGAATTGGCAGCATTCATAAAAGGCCCCTGGAGAATGTCTTCCAGATGTAGAAATTGGAGACCTAGACATTCAGTTCTGCAACACTTTTGACAGACGCACAAGTCATGTTAAAAAACACCAGCCACTGTCCTACGTTGATGGGTGGGTGAGCACCAGCATGCACGTGTGCGTGCGTGTGCGTGCAGATGATGCTCACAAGCGTGTGCTGCTGCTGCATAGACTGTGAGTACGTGAGTGCAAGTGCGTGTGCATGCAGATGTATGTTTAAGGCCCAAGTTTCTCCTTTGCTTACTCTGACCAGTCTATGGCAAAAACGGAAAAAAAAAAAAAAAGTTGTTTTTTTTTTTTTTTTTTTTTTCCTCACCACACCAAATCGGAAGAAGATGTAAACACGTGTGCCCAGGCCCAGCCTCCTTCATGGCAGTTCTGCCGACAGCTTGCGAGGTGGGCATGGTTAACAAGCCCTACAGCTGGCAGATCTGTGCAGACATAATTGCACATGAATGGCAGGGGGGCGGGAACCGAGGACGAAATCAAATAGATAACAAGCAAAGGGAAAAAGTAGCACTGTAAACAAGCAGCATATTTTCCCCTCCACAGAGTGAGCCTGTGTGGCTGGAGGCGGTGTCTGTGTGCAGCTTGACTCCTAATCCATATCGCAAACAGCTTCCAGATGCTTCCATCCACAACCTTCTCCAGAATTCCTGCCCTCACAGATGCCTCTCCATGAGGGGGGTCTGTCTATAAGTAAAATGGAGTGGATTTCACTAATCATTCATTTCCAATCTTCCTGACGGGACTTTTATTAATAAACTCGCTTCATCTGTCTCTCTGATTGGGGAGAGCTTAATCGCTTAGTCATGGGAAAGAAGAGGGGGGTGGTTCACTGTTGGTCGTGTAGGAGAGTTTGTGTGCACGCACATGCTCTCTGCGGACCCCGCTGCACACACAGGCAGTGACAGTGTGGGCTCTAGGCGGCTGCAGGTGGTGGGGAGTGAGTGCAGGGTGCTGGGGGCACCTGCCGTGTGGTTGTGGCCATGATCATGACTGTGGCGGTGACCATGACAGTGGCCGTGGCCGTGACCGTGGCCGTGACCATGACAGTGGCCGTCGCCGTGCCCATGGCCTGGGTCTGGCCTGGGCCTCCAGGGCGCTCTGGGTGGCATCTGGCTTTGGGCCTTGGCCGCCAAGGCCCCTGCCTGCCCTGGGCCTCTGCTCGGCCTCTCCAGACCCGAGAAAAACAGAGGAGAATGTCCTGCGCCTTCGTGGCCAGCGGCCCCAGGGGAGAGCTCTTCTTCCTTTCGCTTCCGGGGTCCCTGCTTGCTCACCTCAACACTGACCTAGACGTGCAGCTAGGGCAGCTGCCGACCTGATCGGGGGAGAGGAGGCTGGTGGCGCCCGGCTCGCAGCAGGGACACTCAGCAGCGTCCAGCGCCCTCTGCTCTCCATCCCCCAGCAGGACATCTCCCTTCTGGTCCTGTCCTCCGGGCAGGTGGGTCAGCTTCTCGCCACAGGGCAGGGCTGGTCCGAGTGGACTTGGCTGGGCCCCGAGTCCTCGCCCCGTGGTCCCTCTTCCTCCCCACCCTGCACACCCACAGACCAGGCACCATCGGCCCCTCAGACCCACTCCATCTCCACTTCCTTTCCAGGCTTTCTCTCTCCCGAGAACCGCCACCCGAGGCAGCTAACTTCGATTCCTGGGTCATCTCCCTGCACCCAACCCATGTCTCAGAGTAACTGGGCTTGGTGTTCCAGAGTGCAGACCTCCACTCCTGGGGCTGCTCCTGTGCCCAGAAGGGCTACACACTCATGTGGCCACCTCCTACCCCCCGATTTCCCCACCCTGTGTGTACCACCCCCACACACACACACACGCGTACCCTGCATCCCCCCATCCCGGGGCTGTCCCCCAGTCCGCCCTGTGGGGTTCACCCCCACCCTCTGCTTATGCTCATCCCACTGGACGAGACTATCCGCCCCTGCTCCTGAGGCCCAGTGCACCTGCCACCCCTCCCGCTGTCCCTCTGACAGTGACCCCACCTCAGCCAAAGGAGGAGAAATTGCTCCCTGTGCATCTGTTTTCCATTGTGGCGTCCATGCGGTCCCTGTCTCCTGAGTGATCTGCTTACTAGGGCACAGCCCACACCCAGTGCACAGTAGTTTTGAAACAGGTTATTTGTTGAATAGTTTTACTTGGAGAAACGTGGTCTCAGGGAGGTGAAGTGACATGCCTGAGCCCCCAAAGCTGGGAAGTGGGGAACTAGGGACATCCAGCCCTTTCATCCCCAGGTCTCACCTGGCCCGGGTGCCCTGCCACACATCCCCTTGCCCTCCAGCTCACACAGCTCCAATTTCGACATCACCACTGCTTTGACTAAGACAAGAGGAGGTTGTCTTCTTCACGTGCCTTCACCTAATGCATTCCTATGTTGGCCAACCTTACTGGGTTGAACACTGTCCCCCAAAAGCCCCTGCCCACCTGGACCCTGGGAATGTGGTCTTCTTCGGAAATAGTCTTTCCATAGGTGACCTAGTGAAGAGGAGGTCACACTGGAAATGATTAAGCCCCAATCCAATGACTGGTATCCTTTTAAGGGAGAGAGATCTGCATGCAGAAGAGGACACGGCAGCCAGCCGGGGAGAAGGCCATCCCCGGGGGACTTGTCTATGAGCCACAGAGTGGAGGCTCCCCGCTAGAGACTCCAGGGGAGCACAGCCCTGCTGACACTTCGATTTCACACTGTCTGCCTTAAAACTGTGAGGGAATAAATTTCTATTGGCTTGAGCAACCTGGTCTGTTTTGTTGTTATTGTGAATCTACACTAATTGTATTATTAAAGGTGTAAGGACTCATCAAGATATCATCCTTCCTGGTGCAGACATCCTGAGGTCATGCTCCAAACTCAAGCAAGAACTTAGTGAACCACATTGGAAAGTGTGATGAAATATTTACATTTATTTGCTCAGGGACTGAGGTCAATGCAGAAGGAGCTAGAAGGACAAGGGTTAAGTGAAGTCACGACAACTTTGGTTCCCCCTTGGAACATAGAAGGGAATCTACAGTCATGTCCAGGCACTTCAGCTTGTCCTGGTGACGCCACCGAGTCCCCACCGTCAATGTTGGAGGGTGTGTGTGGTGTCCGTGTAACGTCCGCATGCAGGGCCGTCCCGCAGCACGAAGGCAGCATAGAATTATTTCTCTCTGGTTATCGATTCTGGGCTGCTCATGTTTTATTTTTTGCCTTGGATCACAAGAACTTCTGAAGTTAGGTTGGTCCATCATGATTAGGATACCCTCCCCCCCAAGGTGGGGGCATCTGTTTCTTTTTCCTTTTCAGGCCCGCGACCACCCTTTGTATTTCTTTAGTGGACCTGTGGTCAGTGTTAGGAGGTCCGTGAAAGCCTTGCAGGGAGAATCAGATTCTAGACGTAGGTTTGGGAAGTTGCACACACATACAGGTGCAAGCATTGAGCGCCACCAGCCCTGTGGGGCCCAGATGAATACCCATGTGATCCTGTTGTGGCAGGAAACCCGGGAGCAGGGGTGATGTGAGCAGGTACCCAAGGCGGACATAAGAGTGGAAGATGGACACTGTCACTGCCCCGGGCAGTGCCACGGTGCAGAGGCGGAGAGCACACTGGTTCAGCCGCCACAGAGGGTTCGTGCGTGGAACATGGGGGTCCCCCGGGTGGGACTCTGGCGCTGTCGCAGGGGAGTGTGGTGGCAGGTGGCAAGCAGCAGGTGCGAATGCTCACAACCCGCACCCTTACTGGGGAATTTCCAGAAGTGCTTTCACCGGCTGCTTCCCCAGGGAGGCCATAAGGGACCTGCTTTGTGTCGGCTTCTGCTGAACTCACAGAACAATTGAGATGGCCTGGAGCCTTCCCTGTGTGGCCCGGGGTCAGCCTTCACATCGTGAGCTGTCACTTCTTATTTCCCATGGAAAAGTTATAGATAAGGGAGAAACAAACAAACAAGATAAAATAAGCCAGAAAAAAATTACTCAATAAAAGGCAAAGATAAAGCAGTAAAAATAAGCAGCTACCGTGAAAACAAAAATGTTCAACTGGACAAAACCACCCCCGAAGGCCAGGCTGGGCCTCTGTCTAGATTGGAAACAAATAAAGCAATAAAGCATGTCTCCAGTGTGGGTCTGAGGTCTGGCGCGGGGCCCCGTGTCAGGGAGGGTCACGGGTGAAGGTCCTGGAGGTGGCCGTCCCCTCCAATAACCATTGTCGCAGAGCGCTGGCCCCAACTGCAGCTGAACGGTGGGAAGGGCCTCAGCTCCGGCGGCCACGGGCACATTTGACTGAGCTTCCCGAGCTCAGAATCCCCTGGAAAGCAGAGGCCAGATGCCAGCACCTCGCTGTGCCCCCGGCTGCTGTTGCAGACCCCAGACCATCTCCTCGTGGACCCCGGACGGTGGTGGGGTCTGCAAATGTGCCTGAGGCTCTGGACTCAAGCTGATTAAATTGGTTCGAATTGTCCATCTCTTAACCGACTTCTAAACGTCAACTCTAGCAGGTTAACCTTTTTTCATTCAATTTCTTTACCTATCAAATCGGATTAATACAGGTACCTACACATCATGGTTTCTGAGAAGATAAAATAAAATTCATGCATGTCGTGTCGAGTCCAACACGTAGAAAGTCCCAAGAAATAGCAGCTACGATTATGTGTTGGAATGCTCGCAGGCCGTGAGCACATTGAAGTGATGTCATGGAACAGAGAGGAAGAGGCTTTCCAGACAGGAGGGTCGTGTTGAATCCTATTTGCAGTATTAATCCCCCTGAGCATCAGTGTCCACATCAGTAGGAATCCTTGCAAAGCTCTCTCATGGTGTCCTCTCCACACACATGCATGCATGCCCTACATGTAACACCCTGGTGTCCTGGTGTTACAGGAAACTATCACATCGCTCGTCTAGGAGCGAAGTTGGCCACGCCAGCAGGAACTGGCATTCCACACATTTTATCATTTGCTCTGTATGGGAAAACTCAAACATCCTTCAGATACCAGAGCTCTGCATGGACAAGGTGCTTCATCCATCTTTTGGACTGTGGCTTAAATACTCAGGGGGATGTTTCAAGTATCGATGTGCATGTGTGAGTGTGTGTGTGTTTAATACAGAAGTGAAAACACCTCTATTGACCCGAACAAATGCCCCTCCTTGAGAGGTTCTGGTGACAGGATTTGAAAAAAATTGGTTTCTAAAGGAGGGTTTTTGAAGCTTGAGGGCATCCTGGCCCCCCATAGGCTGTCTCTATGTGCACACACCCCTCCTGTTTATGTCCTAATAGCATCTCTCTAAAAAACTGCCTGAAAACCACAGTGAGCATCTGACAATTCAATGCCATACAATGGCCTGACGATGATGACGACAATGACAATGACGACAATGACGACGACTTTTCTAGGTAACTGGTCGATCCTCAAGAAAAAAGCCCCCTGACTGTACTCAGTAAAATTACATCCCCGGTGATCATGTCTGTTCCTCATCTTTGATTATCTTTTTGGATTTTGATGAAAGGAAATGAGTGAGCAAACACCTCATAGGACCAATCCCAGGGAAGTCTGAAGTATGGGGATCCCCGTTGCCCTGGGATGATGCCGTGCCGCTCCCTGACATCCATCAGCAGCAGTACGTGTGGACCATCACCAAACAGGAAGCTGGCCCAGGCGCCTCACTGTTCAGAAGTTTTACTGGGGCTTCGTTCCATAGATGCCAGTGATTATTGGTTGATTTTCATGTGGTTAAGCTCAGTCTCTGTCAATCAACTGATAACCGCCCGTCCCAAAGCTCCCAGGCAAATGACTACCTCCCAGGCACTGAGACCAAGGCCAGGCTTCTTTGGGGACCGGGTGAAATTGTGTCCCACATAGCATCTGTAGGCTGTTAACTGAAAAGTCATACTTTATCTCCAAGTAGGAGATCCGGGATCCAGCAGGACTGCACGAGATGTCAGCACCACCCAAATTTGAACCAAACCATCTCCTTAAAATTGTGCAGTGATTTGCACTCCTCAGGGCTTCACTTCGTCACATTGAGTGATGTCATGCTCTGAGGAGCCTCTGTTACTGTAGAGAGGACTTTCTTCCTCTGTGCCACTCTAAGTGCTCGTCTACACAGACCTGTCATCCACCACTCTTTGCACCGCCTCCGTGAGCTGCTCTCTGGGTGAAGTAACCATGTCAGTGACATGATGGGCTCTGCCCTCAAGGAGCCTGCAGCCTGTAGGAGAGAGGGAGACTCTAAACACACACCCTTCATACAGGGTGGGAAAGGGAGGGAAGCCCCCGACTGAGGGGTGAGGAGCAGAGGCCTGTGAGGTAGAGGCGCCTCTTGGCAAAAGCCGAGCAGCAGGGCCCAGGCTCCCAACTCAACCACTGGGTTTTGTGGCCCAATGTGTGCCCCCCACCCCCCGAAAGCACATGTTCAAGCCCTGCTTCCCAATATGAGGGTGTCTTGGACAAGGTCCTGAGGGGGGAGCCCCATGACAGCATCCGTGCTGCCCCAAAAAGAAGGGAGAGAGAGCGGGCAGGAGTCGGAGCCTGCAAACCAGGGTGCGGGTCTACGGCGGCATGACTGCAGCTCCGAAACATGAGGGCCAAGCGTCCATTGCTTGCACTGCCCGGCTCTGTACTTCGTGCACCTGACTCTGCATGGGTGGGGGAAAATAAAACCAGTGGACCTCCCACCGCAGGCTATGGGAACTTGCAGTCCCCTGGTGACGAGGGTGGTGAGGGCGCCTCGACTTTCATACCGGCTCCTGTAGACCACACCTGGGTTTCTGTGAACCAAGTGACCTTGGAAGCCGCTGAGGACAGGGCTGGCAGGAGAGGAGTGGGCCTGAGAGGGGAGGGGGCTGGAGGTGTGCGCCCCCAGGCCTGCCTGCGTGGTGAAGCCCCAGAGGACCAGAGGAGGGTCTGGGGGCCCCAGCAGCAGGGAGAGTGCACCTTCTCAGAGCCTTACCCTTTGTGCCCCTTCATCTGGCTGTTTGTCTGTTTTCTCTGTGGCATCGGTTCTAGTAAATGGGCGCTTGTCTGAGTCCTGAGAGTTGCTTTGGCAAAGTAATAGAAGCTGAGGGGACGTGGGGGTCACAGCGAGTCAGGAGCACAGAGGACAGCCTGGGCTTGTAACTGGGGTCTGACGTGGGATGTGTCATAGGACCCAGCCCTGAGCATGGGCAGGTGGATAGGGGGACAGGTGGGCAGGGGTACAGGTACACAAGGAGACAGGTGGGAAGGTGGGGAGGGGAATGGGGGACAGGGGGACAGGGGGGACAGGGGGATATGTGGACAGGTGCACAGGGGGCCAGGTGGGCAGGGGGATGGATGGGGGACAAGGGGATGGGGGGCAGGGGGACAGGGAGACAGGTAGACAGGGGGACAGGTGGGCAGGGGGATGGGGGACAGGGATGGGGGACAAGGGGATGGGGGGCAGGGGGACAGGGAGACAGGTAGACAGGGGGACAGGTGGGCAAGTGTGCAGGGGGACCGGGAGACAGGGGGATGGGGGGCAGGGGGACGGGGATAGGTGGACAGGTGCACGGGGGGCAGAGGGACAGAGGACAGGTGGACAGGGGAACAGGGGGACAGGTACATGGGAGACATGTGGACAGTGGACAGGGGGACAGGTGGGCAGGTGGACAGGTACACGGGGGGCAGTGGGCAGGGGGCCAGTGCACAGGGGATATGTGGGCAGGGGGACAGGTAGGTAGGTAGACAGGTGCAAGGGGGAACAGGTGCAAAGGTCAGCAGGTGCATGGGTGGACAGGTGAGCAGGTGCACAGGAGGACAGGTGCATGGGAGACAGGTGTACAGGAGGGCAAGTGGACAGGGGGACAGTGTGGGGAGAGTGCTTGCTCAGCAGGGAGGCGCAGGCTGGACAAGGCCTCTGCCAGCTCCGTGGGTTCATCAGGGTCCTTGATCCACCGGCTCCCTGAAATCTGGACACGGGGTCATCCCATGTGTGGGTGTGGGTGGGAACTTCCACCTTCCTCTCCCTAGAGCTCTTCCTCACGGGGGGCCTGCTGCTCCCACAGAGCTGCCTTGCCCCTGCCCCCAGCACCTGGTACTCCTCACAGAGTCCTCCCAGGACACCTGCACCCGGCAGCCGTAGGAGCGGCCGTCACTGCAGGTGAGGGAGACTACAGGAAGTCATGTCGACATGTACACACATCCAGTGAGTTTATATTTTAAAATTCAGTATCTTTATTCCCTTCAGCAAAAGACAAAAAAGCTTGATACAAATTATTATTTCTTTGAAAGGTACAAAGAATTTCATAAACTTTGCCCCCCGCTAAGGGTTTCCCTTCCAACACAGGCCTCTCCAACCCCAGTCCCCTCGCTCATTCCCCAGCGTGAGCCCTTCTATTTCGTGTTCCAGGGTTACTTTCGTGTTCATCAAGACAAGCATCGCCGCGTCTGCTGTGTCTCTTCTCAGAAACATACGGCCGGTGGCGGGAATCGGTATTTGCAATCTGAGGAACAAAGTAGCCGCCAGCTCACCTTCGGGTGGGGTCCGTGGGGTCCGTGCTCTGGCCAGGAGCCTACTCGGAAGGGCGGGGCACCCATGGAGGCCGTGGTGGAAGAGGGGGCAGCAGATGGCCCGGGAAGGGGAGCCACCATGAAAGGCCATTCAAGACAATTAACTTCAATTCACGCTAAGCAGAAGTAAACAATCGCCCATTCAAGTGGGGATTAGTTCCACTATCTTTATGCGGGGCGGGGCGTCCAAACAAAGTTCCCCCAACCGCAGGAGCACAGCTCCGGGAAAACACAGAGCTGTTTTGTCTGTTGCCATCACCCTAGCCAGAGACAACCTGACATGTGCACTCCTAAGTGTCCTCTTGCAGAACGCATTGACACTCGGGTTGCTTGTGAATAGAGCCCTAAGTGGCTCTCCACACTCGAGCAGGGTTCATCTCCCTGATGGTGGTGGCAGCAAGCATGTATGCCTGTCTGTGGGCAGGCTTCCCTGAGTGTGCCATTCAGACCAGACAGACCCCCCACCCATGCTCTGCTCCACTGGTGGAGAATATGTACTGTGGGTGGCCATGCCGCCCACCGGAACTCTGCCTCCCCCTTGGGGCAGTTACTGAGCTTTAGTGCAGTTGTGGCTCCCCCTGCACCCCGTCCCCCTCCTCACCACCTCCCAGGATGCAGGAACTTGCATCCTCGCTGGAAGCGTGTCCAGGCTGGGCACTCAGGCCTCCCTCTCTCCCAGGCACTGGGGATGGCATAAGGTCCCATGACCCCGAGTCCCCCTCTGTGAAGGTGACGCCGGGACAGACCATGTGGCCACCCTGCTGCATCTTGGTGCTCCCTGAAGACTCCCCCTTGAGCTGCCAGGAGAGCTACATGAGGTTGGTAAACACAAATCGGTGGGATGGTTTAACTAAATGTTTGAGCTTAGCTCCTTTCTTCTTTGGAGTTCATTACTCCGAATCAAGGATTTGGGGGTTTATAGCAACCAGCATTAGGGAATTTGGAAACAAAAAACAATGCAGCTCACAGGGACCAGATAGAGTGAAGCTAGGCTGTGGGGTGGGGGGCAGGCCAGCAGGGCCAGCAAGGGCTCTGTTCTCTCAGGTATCAGCTGAAAGGTGGCCCCAGGACCCACCTGCAGGCCTCAGGCATCCTTCAGAGGGTTGTGGAGGCTGCTCCACCTATGGGGCTGGGGTACGAACCTGCGCAACCAGACCAAACTGCCTTTTGCTGCAGAAACCCACCCCAAGCAAATGTCCCTAACTTCATTGTTTCATAATCTGTATTTTTGCTCTGCTTAATGCATTCTTCCCCACGGCTGCCAGATATCCAGTGGCGACACATGAATAACAGGATGGCAGAGACAAACCCAGCATTAAGTGGCAATTACGAAGGAAGCGCACTCCCCAGGGCGGCTGTGGAGACTCTGTCTCTCCTCCCTGCCCCTCGCACGTGGGGCTCCTCCTTCTCCATCCACCTCCTTCCAAACTTGCTCTCTCCTCCGTGTATCCTACAAGTCTCAAATTAAACTGAGAATCCTCCGAAAGGCCTTCCCTCACAGCCCGGCCCCCATCGTGGGGTCCCGAGCCCCTTTGTGCTGCAGCGGCTCCTGTGTACCGCAGCCCTCCCACAAGTGGCCTGGCCGTCCAGCTCTTGGTCCCTGTCATCATCAGAGTGGACACCCCTCGTGAGACCACAGTAGGGCCTTCAGGCCTCAGACCTTAGGCGCTCAGTGAGCACTCGCTGAGTCAGTGACAGTCGGAGGTGTCTCTCTGCTTCCTGGTCGGCAGTGGATCAGTTTTTTGCTGTTTCCATTTTCTGTATCTTGAAGATGAGTGATGTTGTCCACCTCACAAGACTGTGGGCTAAGCAGGGACACTTCACTCGAGACGCTTCGGCTATAAAAGATTTACTATGTAAAATGACTTGGCAAATACATACAAAATTAATATGCTTGCAGATCATTTAAAACTCTTCTTGGTGCTCTGCTGAAGGTAAGAAGTGCTAAGTCATTGTGATTTCAGCATATTTTTTGTGTTCATTATCTGTTTTATTGAGTGGAAAAACTTAATTCTAGTACAAAAGGAGATTCACAGTCCTGATCAGACACATTTTAATGAAATCAGCCTGGATACAACAGTCTCCTCCACTAACATCATTATCATTACCACTGGTAAAGGAATGCGAGGCAGCTCAAAAGAATTTCTTTAAAAAAAAAGTCAAGAAATAGATATGGTGATTTTAGGTATGAAATCGAGGCCAGCCAAGAAGACAAATAACCTTGGCAGATGTAATCATCACTGAACGTGATCCTTGACATCAGTTCTGGAAGGAGTTCACTGTCTAAAGAAGTTGGTTTCTAATTAGATGTGAATTATACTGTTTTCTATATTATGTTTAATTAAAGAATGAGCAAATAGTTGTGACAACTGGCAAGATAGTTATTTTGTACCATCTCGGGCTCAGCTACAGCTACAAAAGGGGCATGCAATCAGCAATTGTCTTTAAAAAGAGCACTTAGTATAAAATGATTAGTTTCATCAATTTAGATCTATTTTCTTAAATAAATAGAACTACTAGAATAGCTTTGTCTGTTCAGATTGGAAGACCTTTTTATAACTGGAAAGGAAGACTATTTAGATACCATCCGTTCTTCTAAAGAGGGCAAATCGCTTCATTTCACATTATTAGCACTTCTCACATCTACCACGGCTCTGGCACAGTCTCCGGTCTCCTGCCACTCATCCACCTGATTTCAGTGCCCTACTGTATAAAAACCTTAAATGTTATATACATATATTATCTCATAATGTGCTGGTGTTTTACTATCCAAAAGAAAATTGCACGTGAGAGATTGTGATCAATGATGTATTATAATTGCAAAGTATTTGAGTTCATATAAATAAAGAAAATTTTTAATGGAGGGAAGGAAGTCGGCTAGCAAAGTGATCATGTATAGATTTTTACGTGCAAAGAACTACATGTGGTTTTTCCCCGTGTCTGTGCCAATGACTGCTTCCTCTGAAAACCAATTTCTGAACCATCGAGGTGAATGTAAATAATCTGAATGTCACTGTGCTCAACATACATCATGCAATTTCATAAAGACGTATACTGTGTGGAGCCACACACAAATATACTTGGGCATATTTGAGGTTCAGTTAGCTAAAGCTAAACTGACAAATTATCTGGGAAACACCAAGAACTAAATGCTACAGAAATTAGGACAGAGTAGTTTGTACTTAAAACTCAAGTAATGTATATTATCACATCAACTATAAAAAAATAAATCAGGTCTTGTACAGAAAAAAAAAAAAAACACTCTTCATTTGAAATAAAATTACATGTTGTAATATGTCATTTTAAAACAATTTGGGCCAACCCAGCAAACACAGGGTGATGAAACATTGCTAACGTCATTGGATTTGGTACCACATTATTCGGTCTGTTTTAGGCCACGGAGAGGCTCCTGGCTCAGGCCGATATCTTTTCATCTGCAACAAATTCATTTCAGAAGTAGTTTAAAGAAACACAAACTTTGGCCTGAGTGCTCTGTGATTTTAAACCAACCACCTTCCTAGAATCAGGGGTATATAAAATCATTCTGCTTAAATACCGTAGTGAGCCTGATACTAATCATGTTTTCTTAGGTTAGGTGTTTTCCTACGTCTTGTTTTATCATAGCATAAGTATATTTAAAAATGGGTGAGGGAGAATCTAATTTACTGGCTTGTTCCATTAGCCAGATATTCATTTCCAGCAATCTGAATTTTATAGGCACTATTACATTATACCCTTTTAATCAACAGAGCTTGAATGCTTATCAGTACATTTTGCATTATGATGGAAGACATTGATTAAGTTGTGCTTAATGGATTATCAGATATTATCTTCCATGCAATTTGTAAAGAATTAGGTTAATAATTTTCCAATCTTCAGGTCCAGAAAATTTGGTTTCTTTAATAGGGCATGATTTATTACTTGTACAATGATTAGTTTGACATAGTGTGTGGAAATTAAATTTAGGAAGGTTTTCTGATCATCTAGGGAAGAACACACACACAGAAACAGGATAAATATAACCCAAAACAAATATTTCCCCCTCAGTATTTTACTGGTATGAAGTAAATGCATTTAAAGCAAGACAGCAAACAGCTAGCTTTACAGAAAAAAAATAATCCTGCTGAAAACTACCAAGTTATGTACACAAATCTGTAAGGATTTCAAAACAGCTTATTAAATGTGTCTAGTGGAATGATAAGTATGATATAAAAAGGTGCAGGCTTCTTATTGGATGCTTTGGTTAGAATTGCCTAATTTGTCATGCTTAAGAAAAGAAAAGGAAAATAAAAAATCCCTACTAAAGAAAAAATTGTCAAGCTAGGTTAGGTGATATTTCACTTCAAAAGAATATATATCGAGACTCTTTGTTATTATGTGTGGAGAAACTTGGAATTTTAAAAATAAGAACTATAATGAATCTCTCAGGTCTGCAAAGATTCCAATCTACTTATAATATCAGTTATTACCTTTTCCCAATTATTTCTCCCCTTAATCCTACCTCATTTCTTCTAAAATTACCTCTGCATTCATTGCTTTTATTAAAAAAATAAGAAAAACCTTTATCAAACGTGCAGCATTTCTATCCTATAATTCTTCTTAACCAAATAATTCATTATATCTGATCCTAGTCCACTGCTTAAAATTTCAAACAAGACCATTCACACTGGACTGTCAGTAAGCACGAGAAAATATAACATTGGCCTTGCTACATATGACCAATCTCATAAAGATTACCAATGTTCCATACACACACAAAAAAATACCTGAAAAAAAGTAAAAAAAACAAACCAAACCAAAACAAAACAAAAACACTTATTTGAGAAAATCAGAATTTCAATGTCCAAATGGTTGGCTTGTAGAGGTTAATCATTTGGGTAATTACATGTTTTCCTTTTGCTCTGCACATTTTTGAATAAGGTTATTATAGTCATATCATAAGGAATATGAAGTAGACTCTAAGTTTTTCCGTATATAAACACAATCTTGACTGGAATTTTTAAAAATTAGAATGATTTTTTTACTGAAAGCAAAACACAAAATACAATGTGCCAATGAATTTCTAAGATCCACAGGTATGGGCCCTTGGTGTCCTGCAAACAGGCCTCCTCCAAGTGGCCCTAAAGCCCAGCTGCCATGACCCATCCTGGAGGAAGGGATGCCGAACATAACCACGGCCTTGGAAGTGGTAGGTCATGAAGAGAATATTTCCTGGAGGTGAGTTTTTTGGATGCTTATATTTTCTATGAGAGTAAAAACCAGTATTGTTGAAACTCACATATAAATCTTCAATGTGTTTAGGGGGTTTTCCGAGCTTGTACTAGCGCATTTATTTAAAAAGAAGAAGAAGAAGAAGAAGGAGAAGAAGAAGAAGAAGAAGAAGAAGAAGAAGAAGAAGAAGAAGAAGAAGAAAGAAAGAAAGAAAACATCAAGCTTCCCCCTGAAAAGTGTGATTACCACAAACAATTGATTCAGCTCTAAACATCTGAAACCGTATACAAAACGACAGCTGCATTTGGGTAAATGCATCAAATATACAGAAATATATAAAACTTAATCATGTCATTTATAGTGTGGCTGTTAAGCTGCAAATTGCATTGGAAAACAAGTTTTTTAAAAAAGGGAGTCACCTCAACAATCTACCCACACAGCTCTTTAACATTAAACTGGAAACTGATTCTGCATCTGCATGAAATGAATCAGATCTGACTCATAACCAGTGCTGGGACATCACTGAGCTCTTACTGCGCTGGGGACGCTGCAAGTTGCAGGTTGCCAGGATGTCCCTCCTCTCAAGCTGTGGGTCGGAACTGGCTCCATCAATTTAGGAGGCACTTGGCACCAGAGCCCCAGGACGGGAGTGAGTCGCTGGGGGGAGCAGCAGGGAGTTCCAAGGAGCTGGTAGGATGAGGTCTCTGGCCTTAGCAGGCCTTGGTGATGCTGAGGAGGATGCTGCTCACCCAGCGTGCAATAGACATCTTTGGGCCACTTGTTCTTTCCACCAGCACTGGCCGTTCCCGCGGCATCAGACAAGCTCACCATGCTTCCACATTAAAGGTTTGGGTAGTTGGATGTAGCCCCACTCACTTGCACTGGACCACGGGACATTAGTCTAATAGTTTCAGCTTCTTAGGTTTATTGAACCTTCTTCTTAGGCTAACAGGTGTCTCTGTCTCCTTTAGCAGCCACTCTCAGTTTCCAGGGCCC
This sequence comes from Canis aureus, assembly GCF_053574225.1. Taxonomy (NCBI): domain Eukaryota; kingdom Metazoa; phylum Chordata; class Mammalia; order Carnivora; family Canidae; genus Canis; species Canis aureus. The sequence goes on along the minus strand of NC_135611.1, from coordinate 2,436,312 downwards.
TGATCTGAGGTCGGGGGCAAGCAATCACATTTCATCTTGTCTTAAATTGCGCTCACTGTGGACACAGACATCAGGAAGGACGTCTGTCGGTTCAGGGTGCGTGGGGCACTGCCTACATTCCACATATTTTGACCATGTTTGTGATAGGGGGACAGTTAGGGAAAAGCAAGGAGCTCTCTGTCTTCAGTTGGAAGGAAATGTCCGAGATTGCAATCCAACAAAGGTGTTATGGGTGTGTGCATGGAACCTGGCCCAACATTTTAAGGCACAGGAGGTGAAGTCCGGGATAAGTTTTGAAAGTTAAATATAAATTTGATGATTACTTATTTCTTTTTTAAATATTTATTTATTCATTTATTTATGATAGACATGGGGGCGGGGCAGAGACACAGGAGGAAGGAGAAGCAGGCTCCATGCTGGGAACCCGACGTGGGACTCGATCCCGGGACTCCAGGATTGCACCCTGGGCCAAAGGCAGGCGCTAAACCACTGAGCCACCCAGGGATCCCCTGATTACTTATTTCTTAATGCAAGGATGCAAGGGCACTCATCCATCTCCCTGTGTATTTGCTATAAATAGTTAATATTTATTAAGGTCCTATTCTGCACCAGGCACCAATTTAAATGCTTTGCTGGCCGTGAATCATTTCACTCCCATGAAATGCCAGCTCCGTGAGGTGGCCCCCATGTTTTCAATGTAACTGATGAGGGAATGAGAGCCAGTGCAGAATCATACAAGTAATTGCAAAGGGGGACTGTAGACATGAGGCCTCTCCAAGCTGCCCCCATTACAGGTGCTGCTTCTCCCGTTACACCCAGCAGGTGCAGGCAGGTGGCACCCTGAAGCACCAGCATCACCTCTAGGAGCCCGCGGGTCCCAAGGAGCCTGGTGCATTTCCTAGGAAACAGAGACCATTGATTCCTGCCCACTGGGATCCTACCTGGTGGGATGTATTGATAGGATCAAACTGGATTTATGTACCCTAGGTCTTGGGGAATTCTGAGATTTCACACTGAAACTGTACATTGACTTTGCCTCCCCAAACACCCATCCCCCAAACACGCTTCGCCCTGTGGGTCCTGTCCATGCAGAGCAGTAAGCAGGACTCCAGGCAGTGGGGTCTGTGGGGACCCTTCCTTTGTGTTTCAGTAACAAATCAGGAACCTCAAATGCTTTCTGGGGTTCTCTTTCAAACCAAGTTCTGGGATTTGACCACTTGCATCCATTATTGTTGGAACAGAGAAATACCACCACCGTGTCTGGGGGCAGACAGTAGGGAACAAAAAAATCCCCAACAAGAGTTGCAAACACAAACAGCGCCCATCATGCAGAAATTGCCTTGGCGTGCAGGTCATTGGTGATTTCATTTGTAAGTAATGTTTTGATTGTCACAGATTATATGTTGTTCCCCTCCCCTGACATTTGCCGTACAGCAGGATTGATTTTTGTGCTCTAGTATGAAAAGGTCACTTTGATCAATGCAGTGTAATTGGCACTAAATTAGGATCATATCAGGTTATTTTGCTATTTAATGATGAAATATTAAAGAAAAGCATGGGTAGATTGCAAGCATTCACATGCACTTTAAACCCACTGCAATGACGCTTGATTTTATAAGAAAAGTAGAGAGAAAAACAACTAATATGCCGAAAATGACTGTGATGTATTGGAAGAGTGGCCCGAAATTATATATTTTCGTTTGCGCTCGACTGAAAGCCCCAGACACAAAACACAGGCCCCGGGAGTCAGTTCTGCTCGGCCTCATGGAGAGGGGCCTTAGAAGGGAGCCTATTGCCGGTGGTGCTCGGTGCCCGCGAGTCATAGGGGCTAAGCCTTTTCATTCTGCATGGAGTAATTATGTTTAAAAACATCCTTGTGCCTCGCATCCACTTATTAGACAAACCTCAGCCTTCGGGAACGTGCAGCGTGGTTGCGGCTACAGGCAAGCTGCAGGCACAGGCACTCCCCGTTTCTGGGGACAGGCTCCCGATACTGGGCTGCCTTCAGCTTTGCACCTCGAGTAATTATAAGCATTGTCAGGAGTGTTAAATACCGTGTGTTATTTCCTCCATTGTAAATAGAAGCATTTCCCCCATTATTCTGAAATGTGTTGAGCAAGAAAAAGCTGCATAAGATTATACTTTTAAATGCAACTAATGTTGCAGGAAATTTGTTGGGTGCTTTACTGCCGCAAAGTGTATTATCTGAAAGCAGCACAGACTTAAACGGCCACTGAAGGACGTTAACCTTTTTAAGGGCTAGAAATATGGTGCCACAAATATTGATAAAATAATCCAGGTGCCGTTGAGGGGGGCGGGGCGGCTGCGAGGGCAGAGGGTGCCCTCAGGGGTGCCCAGGGGTGACAGGGTGGAGCAAAGGGGCACTGCCTCCTCCTCTGAGCCCTCCAGGGGGCCCTGCATGTCCCTCTGAGCACTCTTGAGAACCCGGACATCAGGGAGACAGTGTTTGACCGTGGTGTCCATAGGCTCTGGTTCCCTGTCTCCAGAGTGAAAAGGGCAACAATCATTTAGGGTCAGAAAGACATATATGTTTGTATTAATGTGTGTTGTGGAGTGAACTGTGTCCCCTTAAAAGGATGTATTGAGGTCCTAACCCCTGGTGGGTATAAATGCTGCCTTGTTTGGAAACAGGGTCTTGCAGATGCTGTCAAGTGGGGGTAGGGTCCCACTGGAGTAGGATGGACCATGATCCAGAGATTAGTGTCCTCACGGGAGGAAGGACAGGGGACCTGGGTACAGAGAATCAGTGGGGGCTGAGCCGAAGGCCATGAGAGCATGAAGATGGAGCCATCACTGTGCTGTTCACAGCCCAAGGGACGCCATAGATAGCCGCCAACACCAGAAGCTGGGAGAGGCAGGGAGCATCTTCCCCTATAGCCTCTGGAGGGAGTGTGGCCCTGCCCTGCGCTGACATTAGATTTCTAGCCCAGGACCATGGGTGAGTACTTTCCTGTTGTTGGAAGCCAACCTTGTTGGGTCCTTCATTATAGGGGCTCCGGGAAACAAATTCTCTAATAAACTTACATTTTAGCTGGAAAGGACCAGGGCTATTTCATTTTCCCCAAAATTGATAGATCTGAAAGCCACCCCTTTTGATTTACTGGCATCATGTTTGGTTGCTATTTACATTGATAAGGACTTAATGGGAAGTATTCTTGAAACTTGCTGGCCCAAGAACACCAGATTCGCTCATGATGACCCTAAGACATTCTGTATGATTCATCCACTATCCAGGACATATTTGGTGAACTATGTGCTACACTTCATGCTTGTCCTAGAGAGAGGATGGTCAATAGCAAATGGTCCATTGTGAGCTTACACACAAGCAGACAGGTAGAATGTTGCATGTAATGTGAACGTTTCTCAGAAAAGTTTTAGGACACCCTAAACCTGTAGAACAAGGAAGGCCTCCAGCAAGAAGTAGGGCCGATAGATGCTGGAACTAGCCGACAAAGTTTCCATGCATGCATGCACACAGGCATGGGCAGACACATGTGTTCCTGTAGAGGCTGAGCCTGGATGTGCTCTAAGCAGGCAAAGTAAAGGGAACCCACATGAAGAAGCAGGTTCTGGAAGCCCCGGAGATAGGGGAGACCCACCAAGGAACATAAGGAATTTGGTTTGTCTTAAAAAGGGAAGTCTTTTAAACACAGTGCAGATAAGATCAATGAATACTTAGGGAGATTGTCTGATTTTAGGTTGGAGAACAGATGGCAGATGGAGCTGAGTCAGGTTGAATGATGGCTGGTCCAAGTAACTGGAAGGGAGCCTTTGTGATGGTGATGTATTTGTCACCCTCACTATGGTGCCTGAAAGTTTGTTGAAATGCCTGTCTAGATATCACTGGGAAGATGTTTTTTGGGTGCGATTAACTTTTAAATCAGCAAACATTGAGTAAAGCTGATTATTCTTCCTGTTGTGGCAGGCCTCGTCCAATCAGTTGAAGGCTTTAAATGTAAAAATAGACTTTGCCCAAGAATGGGGGATCTTGCCCCCAGGCAGCCTTCCGGATCCATCTGCAACATCTCCTCTTCCTTGGGCCTTCAGCCTACTGGCCTATCTGTGCATTTTAGACTTTCTGCCTGTACAAGCCTATGAGTCAATTCCTTAAAATCTCTGTCTTCATCTATATCATCAGTATCTACAGCTCTGACCATCCATCCATCCATCCATCAACCCATCCATCTATCCATCCACCCACCCATTTGCCCATTTGTCTATCCATCCGTCCATCCATCTACCCACCCACCCATCCACCATCCATCCATCCATCCGCCCATCCATTCATCCATCCATCCACCCATCCATCCATCCACCTGTCCATCTATCTGTCTGTCCATCCATCCATCCATCCATCCATCCACCCATCTGCTCGTCTGTCATCCATCCACCCACCCATCCACTCATCCACCCATCCACCCATCCATCCATCATCCATCCATCCATCCATCCACCATCCATCCACCTACCCATCCATCTGTCCATAGAGCCATCCATCCTGTTGGAGAACCCTGACCAACAGAGGGTGTGTGCAGACATGGGCAGATCCACGAGGAAAGAGCCAAGGAGGGGCTCTGGAAGGCAGAGCAGGGAGTCCGCGGAGGGCAGGTCTGGGGAGATGACTGACTTAGGCTTTGCACACTGTGCATTATGGTGCCCACGAGATGCCTGAACACAGGCGCTCAGGATGAGGCAGCGGGTAGTGGAAAACGTTGTAGGCCAGGCCAGGGCTGACTTGTCCCTTGCTGGTGAGGGACCCTCTGGCTCTAAAGAAAGGAAATACATGGATAAGTCCCATAAAACGGGGTCTACTCAGAGAACACCTTGTGGAATCTAAGTGTGGGTGAGATCTGGGCCAACAGGGAGAAAAGATGGGGAACTAAGAGCCCTGCTGTGAGGTGTGACCACCCCAGGGCCACTTGTCCTGATTCTCCGTGGCACCTGAGGCTTTATTTTGTGGCGGCGTCTTATCTCCTGACTCACCACCTGTGGCTTCTACCCAAAGCTGGGATGTGGCTTAATAGCCTGTTTTGGGGACTGCTTGTTGCTCTATAAACAGTCCCAAAGTACCTACCATTTCAAGCCCAATCGAATCTTTTCACTCACCTGCCAGAAAGACCCATTCCTGCAGTGAGCGCTTCTTTCGGAGATCCAGGCAGCTGCCTTGAGGCCCCCACTTGGGCTGGTCGGGGGTGACGGAGGGCAGGGGGGCAAAGCCAGCCCCCACAGCCTTGGCCCCAAAGCCAGTGTGCACACGTTTTGCCCATACTGGCTGGGAGGCTGGTGGCATGGACCTCCTCCTGTGGCCAAGCAGACCCTTCTGAGGACAGTCCTGTCCTGGGGATGGCGTGATCTGAGGGTCTTGGCTCCCTCCAGAACCTGAGATGCCGGCTCTTTTTCTGGCCCAAACTGCGGTGGATGTGAAATTCCTGACAAAGAAGGAGAAAGTGGCCGCTGAGGGTGAGGCACCTGCGGGGTTCAGGCTCCAGCCACACTGCCCGAGGGCCTTCCTGGATTTCCCAGAGAAGGGGGTGTGTGAAGAGGTGAACATCAGCCTGGCTTCTCCCTCATTGCCCCAGACTTGGAGCCGAGAAAGGAGCTTGGGGAAGCAGCTTGGGAGGGGTGGGCCCTGGAGGCTGAGGTAAGGGGGCAAGGGGACGGGAGGAAGGAGGGCAGGTCACTGCTGGTGCTTTACCCAGGATTTGCCACAGAAACCAGGCTCAGTTCTGCTGTGCCGGCTGGAAAACCATCCACTGAGGTCTGGGCTGGAGCCTCAGCCACCTGTTCCTGTCCCTGGGAGTTGAAGGTCGCCTCTGGAGGCACAGACACCCCGCTTTTGGGCTGGCAGCCCCCGGGTCTTTGGAAAGGCCCAGGGGCTCTGCAGGAAGATGAGAAGTGAGCCCCCAACGTGCTTCGACCAAGAGCGAGAGGTGAGTCAGCAGACTCGTGGCCTACAGGGTGAGATCCGCGTCAGGAGGGCATGCAGATACTGGTGCCAGCGCCGTTGGCCACACCGCCTGCTTGCATCGCACCTCCCCGTGCCCACCTGCTGCCTAGAGTCTCTTGGGAGCCTCAGAGGAGTAAGGTCCTCATTGGAGGACCAGGAGCTAGCCAGTCCTCCAGCACAAGGACCACATAGGAATAGGCTGTGGTTTCATGGGGTCCTTCCCTGTCCCCTGGCACCTTCCACCTTCCAAAATGACCTGAGTCCGGCCAAGCTCTGGGCTGAACAGACCCCTATGGGGTCCTGGGGAACAAGACCATCTCCCCTTGCAGTACTAACTCCCAGCCTGGTGTTCCACAGGATTCCACTGGTTCCCATTGCTGGGTCATGTGACCTGAGTGGCCAAGCAGCTCCCACCCTGGGGGTATGGAGACCCATGTTGGAGTGTGTGACCCACTGGCTCCACAGCACCCCTGGCCTCGGCTTAACCCTCATGGCTAGTCTGCATGTTCCCTCAGCCCAAGTTCTGCCCCAGTTCATCCCCAGGCGCTCTGAACTACCTGCTACCTTGTGCAGTGTCTTCCCCGAACACTGAGTCCCCCCGACCCTGGAGGCGCTTCCACAGGCTGGCAGCTACCCCTTGGGTACCCTGCGGAGGGTCTTCCAGCACACATGGGGGCTAGGTCACTTCTGGCCCCACCATGCATGGACCAGGATGCCACCTGAGTCCTCTAATATATCTTTTAGGTCTGGGAGGAGATGAGGAGGTGAGGGGCAGGGGCCACAGCCAGGGACAAAAGATACTTGGAGTGGGAGCAAGGTGGTAAGATCCCTGAGGGGTGTGTGGACCACCCATGACTTGTGTCCTGCGGAGTAGCTGAGGCTTGTGCCCTGACCCCAACCCCCGGCCCTCCCACGTTCTCCTGAGTTTGGCCTCCAAGCCCTTTCTCACAGCTCAACATTCCACAGGCTTCCGATGAGCAGGGGGGTTGCGCACAAGTGGGAAGGAGGTGGGTGGGAGGCCAGGTCCTTCTCCCTGGGCAGCTTTACCTCCCCTCATGCAGCAGCCCCCGAGACACAGGGACACACAGGCCCAGGCCTGCCTGCGAACATGCTTGCAGTCTCTGCAGCCACATTCTTGCTTCGCATGAAGAGTCAACGTGAGTCAGGTGGATTCTCCAGCCCGGGGAAGGAGCCTCCTCTGCTTCCATGCAAAGTCCTGAGCTGCCAAAAGATGCCCCAGGCCTGGTGCCACGTGGCTCTGTGAGGTGTCCTGGGGGAGCCCAACAGTGCCCAGGTTGGGAGGAAGCTCGCCCCCTGTTGCTAGCTCCACAGCCCAGGCTCTGTTTCTTAACTAGAAAGCTTAGTGTAATTTGCAAAAATAGAAATAACCAGAACAGCTTCCAAGGGTGGCAGGTAGGGTGTCTAGTCCATGGCAGAGAACCCACCACCATGCCTTTCTCTCCATTCCTTCACCGATGCATTCACCTGGGCACATTCTCTGTTGCCGAAAGACAGGCCCAGCCTTGTGAGTGATAAACCCCTGACCCCCTCATGGGTCGGCATTCCCGTGCCCTGGTGGGGAGCACGTATACCTTACAGGGACTGCCACCCGGTCCTTGGGACCTGGGGCTAGTCTTGCTGCAGCTGGGAGAACTGAACCTGCACAGTGGCACACAGACCCCACTACAGGCAGCCTTGATAACTCTGGGGCCTGAAAACCCAAACAACCTTCGAGATCCGCTTGAGAAATTAAGGTCCCTAAGTGTTTTATCCTCAGAAGATCACTTTGGTGAGCATGGCAAATAAACAAAAGTGGTGAACAAAAACAGAAGTTGGTGTTTGGGTTCCGAACTCTTGTCAGCTCCTTCTTCGGTGGATTCTCTCACAGGGTGAGAAAGGCAGTGGCCGTAGGCTCTGGTTCCCTGGGCCAACCAGCTCCAGGGTTCACAGAGCATTCTCTCTCCCTCTTCCTCCACAATTAGTTTGGGGTCCTCCCAACACACAGGTTTCCAGCCCCGGTGCTGTGCCCCTCTGCACACAGACATCCACCAGGCCCAGGGTATTCTCTGGCCTGGCCCTCCCATCCTCAGAGCCTGGCATCACAAAGATGGTTGATACATTTTATAGTAGAAAGTATGCTTCCTCTGAAATGAGTGCTGGACATCCAGACTGTTACAACTCTTTATTTGTGGTTTTCCTAAGCATCTTCAAAGTTGGAGCAGAAACAGTCCAGCAAAAAGCCAGCCCTTTGATGTCAGAAGGATGGTGAGGACAAAATCGACGCACATTCTCATCCTCGTTACATAAGACATGTCTTCTGAACACTTCTAGGGTTGAGGTTGATTCATAGTGTGTTATAAACAAATTAGAAACAAGCAGGCGGTTTTCCAAGTGAGAATTTGCTTATCTGGTTTATAGACATGTGATCCTTGTTGGGCTTTCGATTTTTTAATGCACAAACACACACCAAGTATCTTCAAAAATCATAAGGTTTTGCTCATCCAGAGGGTGATATCACAGACCTAAGGTCAACGGGTGATAATTGGATATTGAAAACAAAACAGGTGTGGGGAAAAAAAAATTACTTCCTTCACACTGAGTTAATGTATTTTTATAGAAAAAAGTATAGCTGTTTTAAGATCATACTTCACGGACTTTTTTAAATGTTGGCTTATGATTTGGTTCCATTGTTTCTGCTTAAATACTCCAAAAATATCTAGCTGAGTCACTGAAAAGACATTTTAATTATATACTAAAATACAAATAAGCACACTGATTATGCAGACACCAGCCTATCTAGATGCACGTAGCTGGACCTCGCCCAATGTGGAAAGGTCATCTACCACGACTAAAAACTTCTTTGAAAGGATGGCATTAATGATTCACATGCTGTTATTTCCAATTTGTGATAAGAAGAATTAGGATGGTAGCAATGTATCAGGTCATTTCTGGATGTGGGATCAGCCTTCCCATTCCAAAAACTTTAAAAAGTGTTATTTTTCCTTATGATAAAATAAACACATGTACTTTTAAATATTAACTTACACAAATGATTTATAAATTAATATAAAATCACAAAAGAAATGAAGTAGACATACTTTCTCAAATAGAACCACTATTCCTATATTTTGGCATAATAGTATATATCATTTATTTTCGTCCTATGCTACCTATGATTTTGTTCTTTCAAATTTTAAAAGGATTTTCTGTGTGTTAATGAGGATGTACATACATAATTGTAGGACAGTTCTGTAAGGATCGTTTTAAAAAACAGCTGGATCCTGGGGCACCTGGGTGGCTCGGTCATCGAGCATCCGGCTTCAGTTGAGGTCATGATCTCAGGGTCAAGGATCAAGCCCCACGTCGGGCTCCCTGCTCAGCAGGAAGTCTGCTTGGGATTCTCTCTCCCTCTGCCTCGCCCCCATAGCTTGCTCTCACTCACTCTCTCTGCAATAAATAAATAAATCTTAAGGAAAAAAAAAAAACAACAACAACAAAGAAACAGGATCCTGGCCAATCCCTTCCCATACTCTCCTGCTCCCTAGAGGCAGCTGCTCTGACTCTCTCAGCTGACTATCCTTGCTGCATGCACATCCCTGAACTGCACCGTCCAGCTGGTCACCTTGGCTGTCCAGTGTAGGACTCTGCTTTCATTAGATCCTCTGCCCACAAACTGGCCCTTTCTCTTCTTCTGCCTGGAGCTACCACCTAGTTTCAAATGGATACAGTTTCAGAACTTACTTCAGTTAGTGAATTATTACATGCCAAATCACTCACAACTGAGATCTACCATGGTACATTGAGATGGATAAAAACATCTCCTTTCAGCCAAATCTTTTTTTTTTTTTTCATCCAAAAGAACTCATTTAAAAGAGCAGAAATTCGAACTTTTTAAAATGAAGAATCTATAAAGTTAGCTTATGGTGATTATTATTTTTTTGGTGTTCAGTTCTGGGAGTCCTAACATGTATGCAGATTCAGGTCACCCCTAGCAAAATCGGGCCCTAGATGAGTCCTGTAGCCCAGATAAACCTCCAGGGTTTTCCCTTTGTGGTCAGAACCCCATTGACTTGTCCTCTATCTCTGTGAGCTCCGCCTTTTCCAGAATGTCATAAAGGAGGAATCATGTAGTACGTCACCCCAGCGTCTCTCAGCATCTCTCATTCTGCATGTTGTTTCTGGGGACTGTCCCTTCACCGATACTTCATCCCCCTGGGTCGTGCCGCACTGTGTATCTATTCACCCACTTACATAAAGTGGGATGTTTTCAATATTTGGCACCTATTTTGGTGACTAGGTTTGGTGACGAGAATACAGGTGTTGTGAACCTTTCTAGCAGGTTTTTGTGAGGATACTTTACTAGGGCAAACGTCCATAGGAAGCACCCCAAGTCGTTGTGTGGCAGGTATGTGTTTATTTCATAAGAAACCATCTGCCTTCTGCATTCCTGCCAGCACATCTGAGATGCGTAGACTCTCCACACCCCTGCCCAGACCCCAGCTCTCACTCTGCAAGATCCTGATGGGCACAAGGTTCAGCCAGGTAGCACCTGTCTGCCAACAGCACAGCTCACACATCAGCTACCAGGTGCGCCAGTTGTGGGTGATCCCAGCAGGTGTAAACGTTGCTCCTGGCTCATCAGTCCACCAATCATGACAAAAATGACAGGTGCGTGTGTTGATCAGAGATCAATCTGGGCAGCTTCGCAGCCTGTGCTGGTTGGTCAGTGCACCTCTGCCTCCAGTTGGCCCACAGACATGGCCAAGCATGGAGAGCTGAAAGAGAAGATTGGCCAAAAAAAGATAAGTGTGCAACAAAGTAATAAAGCGATAATGTTGGAAGTGAAATTTCAACGAAAAGTGAGTGATGGTGAGGTAAATAACAGCTGATCTAGGAAATACTAACACACAGCCGGAATCCAGGATGCCAGGCTGCCCATCGTGACCACACAAGATGGGGCCCAGGGCAGTGACGTCAGCGTAGACCTCGCACCAGCAGGGTATCCAAGCTACTGCACCACGTGGACGATGGTGCTAGAAGTGGATCCTAACTCGGGGAAGAGCGTGACAGCTCACCTGGCCTAGCAGAGATGCTCATGCTCTGAGTCTGTCCGCATCACTCTTGAGAAGTCTCTTTACTAGAGAAGCCAAGCATTTTAACGCTGTGGTCACTGTTGTTTTAAATTGCAGTAGCCAATAAATCTTAGGTTTGCTATTATTTTCATTTTCCTGAACTTTTAATACCAACAGTGAGAGAGCTTCTAATGTTGTGACAGACGTGTGTAAAGGTCACTGAGCAACTTTAATTCCCATTGATTATGGAGGCGGCGTGTCCCTAGCCTCACGGTCCTCGGCTGTTCTGAAAGGCAAGAAACAACTGTGCTTGGAGGTTGTCAGGTTTTGAAAAATATTTTCTATTCTACTGAGTGTGTAGTAGTATCTCAGCACAATTTTAACTTGTATTTCCTTAATGGCTGAAATGGTAAGCATCTTTTCATGTGGTTATTTGTCATCTGAGTGCTTTCCTTGCTGAAGTGTCTGTGCAAACCTGTAGCCCAGTTTTCAAATGCCTTCTTTTCCCCTTAAGTTTGGAAAGCCTTTATATAGTCTGGATATTCTGGGTATAAGATCTTTGTCAGATCCGTGGTCATCAGGAATGGTGAAGATGTGAGAATTTCTCCTGCTAACGAGCTGGCAGGTTCACCTGCCACAGTCTTCTGGAGGCTGGGAGACTGGGAGCTCGGAAACAAAGGACGGCAGCTCACAATTCAGTCCGTGGCATGATCCTTGTGTTCACACCCATTTCCTGGTCCCCAGGTCACACACGGGGGGTTCGGGGGGCTCAGGTGAGTGCCATGCACACCGTGGTCCAGAATGTGTTATAATAAACAGCACAGACATCTGCCTTGCTGCTCCAGAGAGGGGCACTGGGTTGCTATCACCTGGTACAGTGAAAATGCAGGGAACATGAAGTAACAGATAAATCCCACCCTTTCTTTTTGGTTTTTTCCACAAAGCTCAAAATCAGCTATTAACATTGCGAATTCCCAATCCTACACTGAGAAAATATTAATTAGACACTGATCATTCGTTCGGTACTATTCTAGTAGCTGTAGGGAAGAGAACACTGAAAAAAAAATGAGGTCCTTACATTTTGGTGGTGATAATATGACACTTTTTTATTCAAACTGTGTTATAGTAAATGCCTATTTTCCAGGAGAGAGTTGGGACCTGGCCGTATTCCCTCAGTCCGTTTCCAGGGAGTAGTGACCACTTGGGCTCAAGTGTCAGTCTGGCGGATTGGCAAGCCGTGGGGCTCCTCTTTAATTAGCAGAAATTCCTTCTTTTACTTGAGAAAAGAGCCTTGACATTTCTGTTTTCTAATCGTCATGAAACATCTGGTTGTAAGATGTCCTGCTTGGAGACGTTATTATGAACATCACACAATTCATTTATCCCAGAGCAAGGAAGATGGCAACAGAGCCCATCCTACCGTGTCCTCAAACTTAATAATAATATTTTGCTGTGATGGCGAGGGCTCGCTATGATGTCATTTAGCCACACATTGTAAACACATTATTTCCTGAACTCTTATTATAAACTTAACAAGGTAATTTTTCGTAGTAACAGTGTTATCAGAATAAAGTGAAGCCTAAGTGGTTAAATACCAGTTTGAAAGTCCTAAAATAAGAGGCAAACGGGGATTTTATTTATTTTTTAAGATTTTATTTATTTATTCATGAGAGACACAGAGACACAGAGAGAGAGGCAGAGACACAGGCAAAGGGAGAAGCAGGCTCCATGCAGGGAGCCCGATGTGGGACTCCATCCCGGGACCCCAGGATCACGCCCTGGGCTGAAGGCAGCGCTAAACTGCTGAGCCACCCGGGCTGCCCATCAAACAGGGATTTTAATGCTAACTCTCTGGATCCACATTCTACATCATTAGCCATTCCACCATACTGTGGAAACTCATGATTTTCCTTGTATTTTCAGGAATTATTTTTGTTCTATTACTAAAAATAATTTATACGCTTTAACTAAAACCTAGCAGTCCCTTGCATATCAACAAATGATCAAGCCTCAGAAATGGCTAGAGTGAACAAAAGGAAGCTAAAAATGTCAGTATCTGCAAGGAAACAGCCATCCCGAAACTGGGGGAAGACCCTGCTGTTGAGCCATCTGTTTCTGGCCAGAATTGCTAAGGCTTAATCACCTTGTAGCATCTCCAGTCCCCTTTCCCCTTCCTCAGTAGAGAGAAGACTGTCCTGAGCACCCCATTCTAGGACCACACCATGCCTTGGAAATTCTGCCAGCGAAAGTGAGATAGGGAAGGTGGGCAGCAGAACCAGGGAGGGAGGCTCAAAAGGCAAAAGGGGGCCCGGCAATTCTGTTTAATCAGGAGCAGATCAAACCACCTTTCCCTCTTCTGCTATTGAGCACTTCCTTCTGGAAGAGCAAGCCAATGAATTCTCCAAGACATGAGCACTAAGGGATGAATGTTGACAGAGGACGGGGCTCCTGGGTGGCACGGTTGAGTGTCTGCCTTCGGCTTAGGGCATGATCCCGGGGTCCTGGGATCGAGTCCCACATCGGGCTTCCTGCATGGCTTCTCTCCCTCCACCTGTGTCTCTACCTCTCTTTCTCTGTGTCTTTTGTGAATAAATAAATAAAATCTTAAAAAAAAAACATTGACAGAAGAGAAAAGAGTATCATTAACAGGAAATCGTCAGAAATTTTTTCAAATATATATATAGAGGGAGATATAGGAAAGATACAAAACAGTTGGGAGTCACATGTACATCTACTCACATGTGTAGAGATAGATAAATGTACACATGTGCATATTTATATATATGAGTGTAGTATGAGTCTTGGAATCTAGTAGATGGTTTTAAAACAAATGCACGTGCAATAAATTTGGTGATATGTAAAAACAGATAAAAGCATACTAAAGAAAAGCTATTTATAATGCATATAAATAAATACATATTATGTAATTGTGCTTATATATTATATATTATATGTACAGTATTGTGTAGGGGAAAGAACACAATAAAATCACCCAAACCAACTTTTATTTGGGAAAACCATAATGCAACTTTGAGGTATGTAAAATAAACCTAAAATAAATAAAATAGCTTATTTTTGGCTGGAAAGGCTCAATATCAAAAGGACCTCAGTTATCAATTATCCTTTTATAAATTGATATATTTAATATAATCAATGAAGATTCCAACCCATCCACGATGGTTAATTTAGGAATTCTATAAAACTACTTCTAAAATTCATCCAAAAGAAGAAACATGTCCATATAACTAGGAAAGTAATTATTATTTCCTGTAAGAAACACCTGCCATGTGCCTGGCATTGTGCTTCCATTTTATTTTTCTTATATATCATTCCATCCTTGCAGAAAGCAGGCCTGTGGGGTTGCTATGGTTGTCAGGCCCGCTTTGGAGACCGAGTGTGTCCACTGCAAAGTTTTGATAATGAAAATAATGTGCCCACGTAGAAAGAACAAGTTGGCCAGACACAGGCTTTAAGCCCAGGTAGAAATTTATTCATGAAATAGACACATCTCAAATCATCAGGAACAAAATACCTGTTAATAAAGGATGCTATAAAAATTAGAGTTGGAGCTTTCACACTAAAAAAATCTGGTGTCAGTAAAGATCTCAGTGTAAACAGCAACACAGGAAGCAGACCCACAGAAGCTTAAGCCTTAATAGAAGCCTAAATAGAAGCCCACTCTCTAATCACAATGTGAAATGTAAACTGATAGGGAAGTTACAAAAAGAAGAGAGATGAGTTGCCAATAAAATATGAAAAGATGTTCTACATCACTAATCAAACAACGACAAATAAAAATGACCTTGAAATTTCATTTGTCCTTGGTCATTCTTGAAAAAAGACATAAAAAGATCTGGTAACCTTCCCTGTGGGGGTCAGCACAGGAATGAACACTGATGGGCAGTTTCTGGATGATTGGACAACACCTGGAAATGATCAAAATTTGAAATAAGCTTAACTTTAACAATCAAATTTGATTCTGATGTATTTAATGGAAGGAAAGAGATAAGTCAAAAAAAGATATAAGCACAATAATGTTCATTACAGCATTATTTATATTAGAGGAAATTGGAATCGACCTGAATGTCCATCAAAGGAAATCTGTTAAAATAAATTAGAGACATCTATACTATTCAGCTGTTAAAAAGAATGATGTAAATCCACATTTGCTGACTTGGAAAAATGTCCATGAGCAAACAAAGCAGGTTGCACAATAGCCCGCGATGCACAGTCCCATGTGCAGGGGCTTATGGGAGAGAAAACTGACAAAAACAGCCCTGTAAAACAGGGCTCTGGTTCTCCCAGGTATGGGGCTTGGGTCATGCCAGTTGCTCCTTTAACCAGTAGGTACCACCATCACTTACCTGAAACTGTAAATTTTGAGATAAAAAATGTATCATAGATCCTTATTTTGGTGGTATTTCTTGCTTTCTTCTATTAAAAAAAAACAATATTTTATTCCTGTTGAAAAAATATCAGAGCAATATAACACTGAATGTGATTCACCTGAAGCTGACATGGCAATTGAAAGATGCAATCCACTATCTTGACATGTTGATTATAATTTCAATACGAATCTCGATTATTTACATAGAATTAAATAGCGTCTTTTCGTATCACCCATTGTTTTTCTGGTGGGGTATTAAACCTGCAGAGTGTAATGATATAATCCGAAACTATTAAATGTGTTTCCTGAGATGCAAACATTTTATGTCTGGAGTGAAAGGATCACCTGTGAGTCGGATCTTTCCTGTGGGCCCCGGGGCGAGACATCCAAGCCTGTGTAGGTTCCTGCTCGGCTATACTCTGTGTGTGTAGCCAGACAGTCGTGATGCATATTTATAGATTTGCTTGTGCAAACAGAGAAGCATACCAGCCTTCTCATGCAGCAAATCTTATTTCCGATACAAATTTGAAAGTCTGTGAGGCATGATAATATTAACTCTCGGATCCATGACCTCCCATAAAACAAAAGGAGGATGAGTGGTGGGTTAAAGAATTCGAATGATGCCTTTGGACCGGCGTGTTCCCATAATGACTGGGGAAGATTTATATGCTCTCTGTAGGTATAATTAGACACCCACAAACCCGCCTGACCCTGCTGGGGTGAAGAGCTCTTCTGCTTTTTGTTTCAGCGGGTGAATCAATACTCACACGTTTTACCACTGTGGAGTGAAATTGAGGAAATGAAAATCGGATAATTTTGTTCCCTGTGCAGTCTAGACAGAGGATGGTCGTGTTCGCCTTTGACAGGAAGATCTATTTCCAGTTTCTCAAAAGGCTACTGTCAATTTTGAAACTTCTCCTGTTATTGATTTTCAGTTTTGCTAAAAGGATGCTTTATTAGGAATATTAGTCCCAGGGACTATGGGAAGCCCTCCCTCACAAGTAGGTGAGCGTGGATTTTAATGTGGGGCCTGGTGGGGGGGTGGAGTTGCAGACCGCTTTGTGCAGTGGCCGCACCGCCTTCGGAAGCCCCCCCCCATACCCACCCCCTTCCCATCAAGCGAGTGGTTCAGACTCACCCATGCACACCCCGAGGAGCCAGGGATGACTCTGCAGGCCTGTCCCTGTCTCCCAAATATTGCAGAGTCATTTGCTGACATTTTGTAAATGTATGTTCCGCACAGCAGCTCACAGCCGGCCCTGGGGCTTCCAGGCTCGTCAATGTTCACATTCTCAAAACAGGTGCATTTTACTGAATGTTTACCAAATACATTTTAAGGAAACATCACCGATGCTCCATTCGGCCTTGCTGGGTAATGAGCCAGTGTTAGCTTCCCCCGAG
This sequence comes from Canis aureus, assembly GCF_053574225.1. NCBI lineage: Eukaryota > Metazoa > Chordata > Mammalia > Carnivora > Canidae > Canis > Canis aureus. Next base: position 2,419,484 of record NC_135611.1, on the reverse strand, counting down.
ACGCCCTGTGGCCTGAGAGCCCACTGTGATTTCCCGAGAACCCCACCCCATACCTGCAACCCTTACTGAAAGGTTCTCTTTATTTACTTCTACCTCTTCCCCAAACCGTGAATTCCTTGAAAGAAAAGGTATTTTTATTTCTCCAGATTGCTTGGGCTTCTCTAAGCGCCTGGTGCACAGTAAGGCCTCAAGACCATCAATCAACAGGAAAGCTGTCTTTGCTGTCCATCCTACTGCCAGGCGCTCAGCGTAAAGAATGTATTTGGTTTGTTACTGAATTTCTTTCTTTTCTTTTTTTTTTTTTTTTTTTTGTTACTGAATTTCATTGGTACCTTTTGCTCCCGAGGAACAGAATTTTACAGAACCTCATAGATTTTAAACAGCCAGTCGTTCTTCTGTCGTAGTCCATCCCGGCTGCTGTAATAGAAACACCACAGCCTGGGAGGCAGGAACGACTAATATTCATGTCTCACAGCTCTGGAGGCTGGAGTCCAAAATCAAGGTACCAGCGGAGTCAGTGTGCAGAGAAGACCATCTTTTGGCTACGTCCTCACGGGGCAGAGAGGAGGCGTGAGCCCTCTCATGGCCTTTAAAGGACACCAATCCCACTCATGGCGGCTCAGTCCCAAGACCTACTCACCCCCCTGAGGTTCCACCTCCTACCATCACCTCAGAGGATAGGATTCTGAGGAGGCACAAGCAGTCAGTCTGTAGAGATGCCATCCTTGAGAAGAATTGTGAGTTTAGTACAATTTTGCATGTTAGCCTGCATGGGATAAAGACAGGATAATGACATTCACATTATTAATAATAGGAACCCCCGAAAGCATAAAGCAGGATGTTTCTTCTCTCCCCTTCTTTCACTGCCCTCTTTAAAAAGCGTTGCAGTTGATGAACAATCCCCCGGGGCCATGGAATCCCTTAGAAAGAGGTTTCATGCAGAACGTTGTTGGCTAAGGCTGCTGGAGAAGAAAGATTTATGCAAACCATCATCTGTTTCACTTTGTTTTGTTCTGTTCCAGAAGAGACACGACTTTGGTTTCTGCACAAACAGTGAAGCAATGTGGACCGCAGAGCAAGCGCATTTACGACAATGCCTCCTGCCGATGGGATTTTATTCCCGCACAAATTACTGAGGGCTCAGGATGTGCGGTTAGTGACCACGTAGTTAGGAGAAGTTACATCACTGGGCGCTGCGCGGCTCCATCGTAGGGCGACAGAGATACCCACTCTAGGTGATGTGAAAAATGGAGCAGAAATGAGTGTATGGGCTGTATGGATCATTTCCACTTGGATCTATTTGAGATCATAAGCGTGCTACGATGCCTCGGCTGAAACGCGGTTACTGACAAGCTGTTGTGAATTTATGTTAATTGAAAACCCTAAACCTTGCTCCTTTAATCACATCTATTTATTTACCTAATGTGGTGACTAGTGAAGATGCCTCCTCTGAAGTCCTGAGGTGAACCAAAAATCTAACTAATCCTTGTTTTTGTTTTGTTTTCTAATTTTCCATGCTGCTGCCTGCAAGTACTTCCGACTCAATGGTCAAATTATTTTATATATTTTAGCACTTGAAAGGTTAAGCACGCCCTCCCTCCCAGGCCCATCCCAGAGGCCGGCTGGTTTCTATCTGACACAGATTTTTGTTCCTCACCTGTAAGCCATGAAGGCTCCACCGGGCGTGGTAAATTACTTGAACGACATTTTTAATGTGTTTCCATTCCTCGTTTTACAAAATAAGGATATACTTGCAATCTGTTTTTATTGTGTCTCTTTAAACATCAGAAGTTCTGGTGAGCCCCATGGTTAAGAAGTATATTTGCATGAGGGTCGCATTCCTGCAGCAAATTGCTCTCTAGCAATGCAAAGTGCGATTTTATTTTTGCTTTTGTCTTCCACGCGTTATTTCAGCATCAAAAAATCCCTCCAAAGGCCCAGGAGGGGATCGCTTGGTGTGTGTGGGGGGACAGTTTGCATGAAGCAAATGCAAAAAGGGTAAGAAACTTCTCCCTTTGGGGGACCAACCTTAGAAATTAAAAAATGAAATTCTCTAATTTGAGACCAGTTACTTTCCCTGTATGGGCTAAAATCCAACAGAACAAAAGGAAATTTGCAGATTTTCTTTTTTTCTGACTGTATGACTGTCCTTTTTTATTTCCCCCAAAGTCACTGAAATAGCAGATCGCTAATTGTTGGGAAGACACCATGCTAGTGAGTCTGGGGTTTTTAATTTAATTCAATTCCCATGTTTGCCTTGAATGTTTTCCACGCCAGATGCTCGCGTGCCACCCACCCCGCAGTGGTGACCGGACCTGGCAAAGGAAAGTCCCACAGAACAGGAGGGGACTCCCACCGGACTGCATGGTCACCCAACTAGCCCACTAGCGAGTGTGATGACTGGGACCGGGACAAGGGTTTTCGTCTATCAGTCCTTTCATCAAAACTAAAGGACTTGACCAAATACATACATTCTTCCTTCTTTAAGGGCTACTTTCCAAGAGTGGATCCTATTTTTGCAGCAGTGACATAAAATGCCTCCCTTACTGATCTCGAATCAGATCCTCTTGCTGTGTACTGGACAGAATTCCTGAATTTAAGGAAATTCTTTCAAGTGCCTTCTAATAACAGAGAATGTCAATCACACGAGGCTCTTAAATTCAACAAAAATTTTTAAAAAGGATGCGTAAGGGTTCGCTTTGATAAACAGGTTTATGGCGTTGGTGGCTTTTTCCAGTTACCATCCTAAGGGCGTTGGCCCGTGGTATCATGTTTAACCTGAATATGTTGAAGCAACACATGTATTTTCCACAATGCAACAAATTTTCTTTTCGGATATTTTAAAGAAATTATTGTGTTTAGTATAGTATGACTTATAATCCAAACTGTTGTCGAAGTCCCTCTGTACTCGTGTCCCTGTCCCCAGGTCCCCGTCCCCTCCTCTCTAGGGCCAGCCTGGCTTTGTGGGCACCACCTGCCATGACTTACTGCTCACAGTGTGTGCCCAGGGCCCCAGCCCATCAGCTCCTGCTCCAGCAGAGGCAAGGACCCAGGGTCTTCTTTAAGTAGATCTTGATACCACCCACTGTAATGGCTCACACTACTACATAAAAAGCCTTATAACATCTCCTATTACACGATAGTCCATAACAGCTCCTTACAGACCATAGAATAAATAATATGCATCTTACAAGTCTGCAATTATGTAATTATGTGATAATCTGTAATTAAGGACTATTGAGTAAATATATAATTGGGGAGTTTTAAAAATCACTGTACTCTAAAAAAATGTGATTGCAGTACAAGAAGACAAAAAGAGACCCAATCTCAGAATATTTTGAGATTTTAGTGAGTTTCACTAAATCCAAATCCAAGCAGTTAACACTGGAAAGGTGTTTCCCATCCCCCTCACAGCCTTTACTGGTTTGCACCTGCCCCAGTCTCCTGAAGCTTCGGCTTGTCTGATGTGGCTGTGCACAGCCCAGCTGTAGAGCAGCACGCCAGGGCAGGAGAGCTGGGAGCATGATGGAGGAGTGCAGAGACCACGGGTGGAGGGGGGAGGGGACCATGGATGGGGAGGTGAGGAGACCACAGGTAGAGGAGCGTGACCACAGGGAGCATGGATAGAGGAGTACAGGGAGCACAGGTAGAAGAATGTAGGGAGCATGCCCAGGAGGATCACGGAGGAATGGATGGAAGAGGGTGGAGAACACAGGTAGAGAAGCTCAGAGAGTTCGGATGGAGGACCAAGGAGAACATGTCCGGGAGGAGCTCAGGGAGCACCCTGGGAGCTGCAGCTTCGCAGGCCTGCTGACCTGGAGCTGCCCTCCCACGTTCCCTGCCCCCAGGCATCTCCAGAGCTCCTGTACTGCCAGGCTTCCCCCACAAGGGCCTTGATAATGGTGCAAGCACACAGCGCGGTGTGTGATGGAGAGCACAGCACAGGTGCCCCCACCTGCCCCCTGCAGGGATGCCACAACAGCGCTCAGGGGCTGGGAGCTGAGTGTGAAGGAGGGGAACCTGGTACACCACGGCGGCCTCGCCCTTGGGCTGTGAATGGGGAGTGGACACGGGCCTCATATTTGAGGGGAGGCACCAGTCTCACGAGGCCAGCTCGCCTCTGCGGCTCGAATCGCTCAGGCCTCCCTCCGAGCTCCCCACGGCCTCCTCTGTCCAGCCTCCCCTCCCAGTGCTGCCCTTTGCTGCTGCTCCTCCCTCTGTTTGGCACACAGATGGGAGCTGCCTAGGGTCTATCCCCATAGGAGAGCCTCCGGGGTGGATGCAGCTCCGGGGGCCCCCAATCTGGGGAAATTCAGAGCGGGCCCCAGGAGCAGAGCAGAGCTGAGGTGAGCAGGGCCTTCCTCCCAACCCTGTGGCTGAGTCCAGAGCCAGGGTTGAGGGCCACGGTGGGGGCCGGGAGACCTGGGGGAAGTATCTCGCATCCGTGTCTCTGACTTTTACCTCCCACATGAGTCAAAGTCAGCAGGATAGGAGAGAGGAGTTGAGAGTGGGAACTGCTAGATCTCTTGGTTTCTGTAGGATGTTCCCTAAGCTGCCCAACAAGTATATAGACATGTTGTCCCAACAGCAGGAGGTATGTCCTCATGGCCCCAGAATCCAGAAGTCCAAAGCCAAGGTGTTGGTGGTGCTGGCATCTTCTGGGGGAACCCCTCCAGGTGCCCCTGCTGTGGAGGCAGCAGGCCATCTGGCATCCTTGCTTGCCATTGCCACATCTCTGCCTGCCCTCCTGCCCTGTGTGCCCACGAGCTTCCCTCCTCCTATAGGGACACCTATCAGCAGGTTAGGGCCACCCTAAATCAGTTTACCCTCCTACCTGACCGTGTGTGAAGACTCTCCCAAAGAAGGTCACATCTAGGTTCCAGTTGGATGTGAATTTTCAGGAGACACTATCTGACCCATGCTGCTTCGCCAGGAAATGAGTTCCGGGTGACCCACAGGGCAAATCAAGCTCGGCGCCAGGTCGTCGAGGTCAGCATCTGACTCAAGGCAGACCCAAGCTTCTGCTTTAATCCAGAATCACTTCAGGACCCATTCATAGTGTCTCTTACACACACACATACACACACACACAAAGGGATTAGTTTTCCTCCTTGATACTGTCCTAGAGTTTAGGGGCCTTAGAGGATCTTTTTGACTCAGGTCAGGCTAAGGCCACACCACATCTTTTGACCTTCCTCAGTCAATTTGAGCTCCTGAAACTGGGACACGTTATGGGATAGACTCAGCTCACCCACCAGAGAGGACTTACTGTGTCAAGGGGTGGGTGGACCCCAAGGCCACCGGCTTAGCTGATATCACAGCCCCCATTCCATAGCCACCAGCCTGTATCTAAACAGAGGCTATTTCAAGGCAGGGGAAAACAGAAGATACAATTGACAAAAAAGAGGACGATAAGTCCTGTCACCAGGGAGCTAACTGGTTGCAGGGAGGTTGTCAGAGAAGTTTCTAGAACCTACAGTGTGACCTCCAGGGAAGTCCCTGAGTGGAACCTTGCATCTGCCATGGATGATGCCCCTCACTGGCCCCCAACAGGCCCCATCCCTGGGGTCCTCTCAACTCATTTTATTATTCACTCTTCAGAGATGTAAAGTGCACCATTTCTGTGACCAAATAAACTGTTTACCTACTGCAAATCCGTACCCCACAGACTTCTAAGCCCCCGGCAGCTCCATCTGGCCGCAGGTGAGGAGTGCAGGGCTCTGGTTACCCCACATATGGGAGAATTATTCTGGGCTTCGTGGTAAGGTAAGCGGATAACTAAGGGACATTTTTGATAAAACTGATTGCAATCAATGTGAAGAGAAGGTGCAGGAGGCCCATTGCAGTCACTCCCAGGCACACCCCCACCTGACACCTTGCAGCCGGTCCCCATTCCACACGGCTGCCTTGAGGTTATGAGAGAAGTAGGGTACATGAGCCTTAGGGCCTGGCTTTTTCACGCAGTGTGAGAGACCCATGGTCATTTCTCATGGGCCTCGTGTGTTCCTGTTCCCCATGGAGGGAATTGCATGGATGGAAGCGCTGCCGAGAGCCGTCTAGCTTGTTTCCAGTTGGGGCTCCCATGAGGAAAGCTGCTATGAACATTCCCGTGCAGACTTTTGGGTGGACAGCTTCCCATTATTCGTGGCCAACTGCCTTGACTACACGACCGGGTCATGTGGCTGTGGCATTCTCAGTTTTTGAGAAAATTGCCAAACTGCTTCCCGGTGTGCCTTCATGTTTTGACGTTCCCGCAGTGGTGAAGACCAAGGCCTGGCTGCCTCTCTGAATCGTTTAACACTTCCACACGTGTGAGGGTGTTTGCATTGTACTTACACCAAGTTGCATAAACATCTCAACTGGGTGAGCTCATGGGAAACTTCCATACTGTCATTTTAATCAAGAAGGACAGTTTCTGCATGTGAATAAAATATGTACTTAGATAACTTGGTTTGGGTAACATATTTCAAGAAACTTAGTTTGAATCTGAAAAGATATTGTCAGGTTATAAAAAGATAAATTCTCATATATGTTGGCAGGTCTTTTATCTCGAGAAAAATGAAATGGTTAAAATGGGAAATATAGTTGATTTAAATTTAAAAATAGATAATTAAAAATTTTTAACTTAAAATATACTTAGGTACATTATTTTTGTCAGTCTTACAAAATAGGGCCAAGGGGATTTTTTACTTCTGAGTCTGAGACTTGAAACGTGAGGTCTACACGAGCTTATCTGCACAGATAACCCTGCGATGCACCATCTTTAATTCACAGGTTGAGCTCACTGATTGTAGCGTTAAAATTTGGAGATGCCGGCAAGCCTATCACAGAGCAAGATTCTTCTACAATAAAATTTTCAAGTCTTGTACAATTATTGGCACTTACTGGACAATTTTTTAACCAATTAAAAATGTGTATTAAGTGTTTATGGAACATTTAAATATTTTTTCATAGAAATGATAACCTCTTTTCACTATTTTTCAGGTTTACTTTTATTACCTTAATTAAAACATCACCAGCAGGATAATGTGAGTGGCATTGTCAAAATTGAGGGTAAACATACAGAACTGCCGCAGGGCAGATCTGAACTGGTGGTAAGGGGAGTGTGGTGTGAACCAGGTACAGGTGGATGCGCCCACTTGGCTGGCTTTGGTGTCCATAAGTGAATTGTAGAGAGGAACCGGAGCGTGTCCGTTTATCCTGGGAGTCAGTTAAGTGGACATGGGTGAAAGACCATATATGCCACATCGTTTGAAAATAACAAAATAAAAGGGTTGTATGATACTCAAAAAAGTACACGAAACATTCAGTCATGCCTAATTATAATAAAGTTAATTTTATTGACTGTTCTCGTTTTCGACTTAACGCTGGTCCCTACCAGCTGTGATTTGCCGGTAATTCTCTATGTACAATGACCATGGTGTATGGATGTTTTATGTGCAATTATGTTGACATATTTAATTCTATTTCTTTAGTATCTCATTTAGAAAATGGTTTCCTAAATATTTACATGCTTTCAGACAACAGAGGAGAAATCAAATTCATTTTTTAAATATATAATTTAAATTTATTTTTATTTTTTAAATTTATTTTTAAATGATAAAATACAACATCTTGAAAAGGAGCAATGGTGTTTCCTCTGGTCTAGTAAACAAAGAGTGCTCTAGCACTGCACCTAATCTCTCCTCTGCAGGTGGCCATGAAAGCCCCTGACTGTCCTCTACTCTGCACGTGGGCCTTCTCCATAGAGAGTGCCCAGGGTTCAAATGTTAAATAACCACATTACTACTCAGCTCCCACTCAGTAGGGGTGCTCACATCGCAACGGGTGTCCCCATTCAAGGAGCTTAGATCCAATTTCTTTTTTATTCCAATAAATCCATTCTGGGTATTATTTTGAGGCTCAGTTGGCTTCATGCTGTGTTTTCTTTCATCTTTTTTTGATCCCAACTGCTGAGTCATCTTTCATGTTGAATTTCTAGGATACCATGATCTCTTAGCCAGACTTGTTCCTAGTTCTCTCTCAGGATCACTTAAAAGATGACCTCACGCTTCACAGCCTTGCTTTCAAAGCACCCAAGTATTTAAATGAAGATACACTATGAAAAATAATTTCAACAAAGAGGGAACAGGTATCTCGGTAACTAGAGGCCCATCTGGGTATATTTTTGTTTCTCTATGCTTTTCTCGTTCCTCAGAAGATTTTAGGCAGCATACAAAAATGTGAAAATTCCAAGAATGTGAAAGTGACCGAGAAATTGAGGAGAAAGGGAAATAAATGTGGGACAGTGAAAAGAGCTGCAGGGAAGATTGGTGCCCAGACCAAATGCCTTCAGATCTGGGACACTGTTCATGGGGAAATCATACATTTTACATTAATGCCCAGCATCCAAAGTAAGGAACAGAATAGAACAGATGAAAGATTCCCAATATCTAAACAATAAAGACACATTGGTTGTGCAGGGAAAGGGCAAACCCCATGAGGAGAGACAGCCAGCCCCATACCACGTGCACGCATTCACCCCCACACTCTTTAGTGAGTAGCATCGTGTATTTCTTACCGCTGATTTTTTTAAAGGTTTTATTTATGAGAGAGAGAGAGAGAGAGAGAGAGAGAGGCAGGGACACAGGCAGAGGGAGAAGCAGGCTCCGTGCAAGGAGCCTGATGTGGGACTCAATCCCGGGGCTCCAGGATCACACCCTGGGCTGGAGGCGGCGCTAAATCTCTGAGCCACCCAGGCTGCCCACTTACCGCTGATTTTTAAAACATTTCCAAATGCAGGAAACCACTTAAACAACAATGACAAAACAAGAGAAATCGAGTAAAGGAAAGATATTTTATAAGATGCCAAATTAATGAAATCCAGGTATGTGACTCTCTATCATTCTGGATTATTTTAAGGGGAAATTTGAGTACATTCTTCAGGAAATCCACCACAATAAAATTTTTTTCACCATTGATAAACAGGATTCTATTCCATAACAGAACGAAGGGGATACAATTTCCTCAGAAAATAAGCAGAGTCCTCTCCAAAAACACAAGCAAATGAGAAATGAGAGACCCAAATTTCTATGTTTAGGTGAAAACTGCAATAAATTTAGTTCAGGAAATTGTTATGAAGATGTTTATAATATATTTCCTTGACTCCAATATGTACATTTTCTCAGATTTTGAATAGTCTGTAAGCAGGAGGAAACTTACCCAGTGTCAGAAGAAACTCGTCTGCTTCCAGGCAAAGAAGTCAGTATGAAATAGTTTATAGTTTTCATTGCTCTTTTTAGCCTGGGGTGGACACTCTCTGTTCATCTGATTTTCACCCCATTTGTGTTATTTGCATTGGTAACACTACATGCGATTGAATTCTAAATCAGGTTTGAATCCCTAATTGTTGCTTAAAATGACTTCAAGAGTATTTCACCACAATGCAGTCCTTCAATAAAAAGATACTGTGTATGAAGCAAATTGCTCTTGTTGCTGTGCAGTGGTGAGAGGATTCTCTCAGGCACCACATATTTGGCTTCATCTCCAGAAATGTATTATTGAACTACAGAATACAGTCATCACTAGATTATTTGACTCCATAAAAGTAGGAACTGTGTCTGCTTTTGCTCATCATTATAGTCTCAGGTCTTAAAAACATGTCAGACTCATGGGGGATGCCCACGTATATTGTTGCTAGATGTTTATTGTTTGTTTGTTTGTTTTAATTTCCCACAATAATTGCATCAAACTCATGCTTTGTTTGTACCAGACTCACTATATCAGTTTTGATCCTCTCCTCCATCCTCGAATTTTGTCAAAAATCTGAGATGGGAGCTTCAGGTAAAAGGATGCTTTATATACACAGGCCCACTAAGCAAAGAGAAGATTGATGATCTACCAGTACCATTAATTCCTATTGCCCCATGACTTGGAAGACCCGTTCTCCGTAGTTTGACAAAGAATGCTTATCTGCAATGATGACATCTCAGCCAATCCAGAACCTGACACTTCCTCTCTTAGTGCTAATATTATTCTAAACTGGTGTCCCAAACTTGGGTTCCCAACCCCATGTTTAGCTCTATCAATTCCTCCAAACACCCAGCCTTCAGAGAACCAACTGGCTTCAGGAGTATTAAATATAAGAAATTAAATGTTTTAAAATCAGTGATTTAAAATTTCAACTAGACAGAGAGTGAGCAAAAATCAAACAAAATAGTCCAAAGAAGGAAAACCAGAAAGGTGAAAGCAGAAATTAACCTAATGGAAAGGAGACATAGACAACAGACATTTCCAAAGAGCGGAGTTGTTTCTTAGAAAATACCATTAAAATGATAAATACAGAGCAAGACTATTTAAGAAAAACAAAAAAGACAAATACCAGAAATGGCAAAGGGATGATCTTACAGATCAATAATTAAAACAGTGAAGGGATATTTTAGCAAATTTTATATTGAGAAATTAAACAATTTAAATAAAATAGACATTTAAACAAATCCAATTTAACAAAACTAATGGAACAAAAAAAATCTACTTTTGAAAATAGATGTGGTGCCTGGCTGACTCAGTTAGTAGAGCATGTGACTCTTGATCCTGAGGTCATGAGTTCCAGCCCCATGCTGGGTGTAGAGCTTCCTTTAAACAAAACAAAAAGGAAAATAGAGGAAGGAGTTGAGTATCCAGTTTGCAAAAGACACTATCCCAACTGATAATAGGTGCATTGTAACTCATCAAGGAAATTAAATCCATGGTGACATATCACTGTGCTACCACCAGAAACTGTGGCTTATGCCTACGTTGAAATAAAGCACAACGATATAAAAGAGCTGCAGCAGTAGACAGAATGTTTAATAAAAGAATCCAGAAATAAAAGAATTCACACGAATAATTCCATTTATATGGTATTGGAGAACCAACAAAACAAAACTGTAAACAGGAGCCACAACACAGGTAAGATTTGTGAGTATGTATTAGTGTGAGAATATGCTGGAGTCAATCTCGGTGGTATGGGGCTGAAATAGTCCATGGACTTCTCGTGTTCCCATGCATCTTCCCTGCAAAGGAATGACCACTTCTGTTCTAAACTATCTTTTCAAGGTTGTTGGTAGGTGAGCAGAGCTAGTATCTCCCCCTGGAGCAAAAGGAAGTCCTGCTGCCTGTCCATTATAAAGGTGCAGACCTACTAAGATCAAGCTTCCTCTCAGTACAACCCACAGGATGTGTGAGTATCATCTGCCCCTTCACATCGCCCAGTAGGAATCGGGGCTCTTGCTGACACTCTGATCAACATTCTTACTGTGAGTAATAAACTGTCCTTCATCTCTGACCTGGGAGTCTCATGTCTTCTGTCCGCTTCTATGAAATGGTTAGCTTGTATGTAACATGAAATTTCAAACTCTTCACAGTCCTTGCCTAAATAATTCTGTGGTACCCTACATCTATCATCTTGGGGTCTGGAAATTGGTGGGCATGATTTCTTCTAGAGAACAGAATGAAATTATATTGTATGAATATGTATATCAATTACATATTAAAAATTATTATTTTGATATGTATGTTGATTTATTCAACTTCAATGTTTTTACAAAATTCTGGGTCTGTGCAATCTTTGCTTTTTAAAGGACATGAATATATGATGACAAACATAACATTACTATACTAGTGGGGGAAAATGTGTAACCTTGAATATAAACAGCCAAGTAAGCAATCGTATTATTTTCTCTTATCATCCACAATGTTATTCAGGGAATTAAAATCACACTAACATTTTCCTTTATTAAACTAATAATTTGGGAAGCTAAGCAAAAGAAAAAATTGCTCTGGAATTATAATGGAAATGATAGTACCTTTCTTTTTCAAACAGATTAAGGCAGTTTGCAATGCAAAAAAAATGTGATTGTGCGCCAGGGAATATAGCATTAGAATTCCAATTTCATAATTTGAAGGCTTAGTTTAAACAGACAAATGATTTTAAGGCTTTTGGCTCCATTCAGTTTATTGTCAAAACTACAAAGTCATCGCTAATATTCTTAGGAGGTTCACAGGAGCGCAGCCCTGATTTGTCTTTCACGTCATTAGCCACGAATTATCTCTCACCATGAAAAATATGAATCAAATTCTACATTTTCCTTTTGACTTGGAAACGTATTCTCATGAATCGCTTGGAATAAATTACAAAGGGCTCACAAGACATGTGATGAGTATTTACAGAATATCCTTAGCGATGCATGATTTTCTTTTTAAATGTCATGAATACCAAGATTTTTCTAAGCAATATCAAAAGTGTCTGTAACTCCCTGCTCAACGTAAAAACGATTCACTTCTATATTTCTGATGAAGAGTTAACTATTTGAAAATTCCAAAATATAAGACAAGAGATCAAAGAAACAGTTTTATACCTTTTTCTTCAATTACATATTATACTCATATTAATCATAACAGCTACTGTATTTGGTGCATTTTATATTTTAAAAGTCATGTCATATCATCTGTTTTTAAATTCACAAACTCCTTTGAAAGCTGGCCTGGAGTAACTTGCACTGTAAGCCTCGTAACCTGCTCCAAGCCTCCCGCCTGCACACCTATGCCACCCAAAGCGCTTCCTTCTGAACCGGTCACTGCTCCTGCAGCTGCTGAAGCACCAGGAGCATCAGGCAGCTGTGCACAAGCATGAAAGGGCCCCTTGGGGATTCCCAGCTGTACTCAATGTCCTTGGGGCCTTCAGCATTTCTTGGAGGACGTTCCCCTTCTTCGTGAGTGGATTTTGTCGAAGGGTAAGTTCCCATGTCTGCTTCCAATTATTAAACAGACATGTGCTTTCCCATCCTGCAGGCTGAGAAGGAGGGCCTTGTGAGTTGACCCAGACAGGCTGGCCACTGAAGTCCTGAGAAAAGGACTCCAGGCGGTGGGGTGGGCAGGAGAATTGGGGCAGCACGGGGACAGGACAGTCTTGTTCCTAGACATGTTCTGTGTTTCTTGCTTTCTGACCAGGCCTCCGGATCCTTCCAAGTTGGCCTCCCAAACTACTGAATACTCTGCATGGTCTAATAACGCCCCAAATTTCCTTTTTTCTTTTTAAAGATTTTATTGAGAGGGAGTTTATTTATTTGAGAGTTTATTTATTTGAGAGAGAGTATGAGAGTGGGTACAGAGAGAGGCAGAGGGAGAGGGAGAGGGACAAGCATACTGGGCACTGAGTGCAGAGCCCAACACAGGGCTTGATCCCCAACTGTGAGATCACGACCTGAGTCCGACACTTAAGCCACTGAGCCACCCACACGCCTCTCTCCAAATTCCCTTTTGCTTCATTTGACAAGAAATGATTCTGTTATTTCCACCCAGGACCCTATCCAGCAAAGGAGTCTTTCAGGATGCTGGACACATGGGATTTCCACTCAGTGCCTTGGCTGCCTCTTGTGACCTCTCATCTCAAACCTCAGCATTAGCCCTGTTCACAAACAGAACATGCTATATGTCCCTTAGGGATTAAAAAGAGAAGTACCACAAGTTCTTGTTTTGTGCAAAAATCTACCACGGGGCAGAGGCATTTGTGTCAATGTTTGTCTTAAGCTGTGCTCTGTCTTTATGCCATTCATTAGCTCACATTCAGAAACATCACAGAAAGAAAACATGGTAACATGAAATTTGTCATTATTTCTGTTTATTTATACTTTTTAACTTCTCACTTTAATTCCAGGAAAGTTAACATATTAATTTCAGGTGTATACGATAGCCAGTGCTCATCATGACATGTGCCTTCCTCCATCCCCATCACCTATTTCCCCCACTCCCCTCCCTCTGGTGACCAGCGGCATGTTCTCTGTAGTTAAGAGTCTGTTTCCTGATTTGTCTTTCTCTTCCTCTAACTCTCTCTCTTTCTCTCTTTCCCCCAACTTTGTTCATCTGTTTTATTTCTTAAATTCCACTACGAGTGAAATGTTTTTTCTCTTTCACCTTCACTTTGCATAATATTCTCTAGCTTCATCCATGTCATTGCAAATGGTAAGATTTCATTCTTTTTATAGCTGAATAATATTCCCTCTGTGTGTGTGTGTGTGTGTGTGTGTGTGTGTGTGTGCCATATCTTCTTTATCCATTCATCAATTGATGGACACTTGGGTTGCTTCCATATCTTGACTATTGTAAATCATGCTGCTATAAACACTAGGGTGCATGTGTTTTTATTTTGGGAATATTGATAAGGTCACTATCAATAGGATGCTTCCTTAATAAAAGATCATGGAAAAGCTTTGACCTTGGAACAGGTGAAGTGCTTCTTGAATAACTCCTAACAACCTGCTAAGCTTCTATCTTCTACATGTCTTCTTTCTATTCTGGCTGAACAGAAACTGATGGAAAAAGTTCTGGTGTCCTCCATGAGCCGTACAGAGTATTGTGGTCCTGATTTGTAGGGACCACGTCTCCTCTAGCACATGCCTGACCTTGCTGTGTTTCCTCGTGTGCACTGTCCTCACCTGGTTATAGTGTGGCCTGTCTGGACAGAGC